>NW_006408734.1:1221401-1231674 GCF_000296735.1 Chrysochloris asiatica
GAAATGTTGAGTGTGTTCTTCCTTTTTGTTTTTCTGATTCCAAATCTTTGCACATTTTATTATAATATTTGGCTTTATCTTCTCGAGCTGATCTTTGAAATTTTCTGCTTAGCTCTTGGATCTCCACATTTCTTCCATTTGCTTTAGCATCTCTATGCTGGATAGCAAATTTCAGAGTCTCTTCTGACATCCATTTTGATCTTCTTCTTTCTTGTCTTCTTAATGTCTTTTTGCTCTCTTCACGTATGAAGAGAAGGAAGCCTTAGAGAGATGGAAACCCTGTTTTCAGAAACGTATAGACCTAGATGGAAGATATACCAAGAAATGATAGCTTCACATTTTGATATTTTTGTTTAGTTAAAGGTGCTATGATTTTGTAGCAGCACTTTTTAGCTAACCCTGGTATAAAGACAATTAGATACCAAGTTCTGCAGTCAGCAGTAGATTAGGGTAATGAGTTATACTTAAAACACATTTGTATGAGTTCAAGGTTTAGTCCTAACCCTAAAACCATATCAAATATGATGTCCAGTGAATCACAAGAAAAATATCAGATCTATTTAAATTAATTTTGTGGAAACTTACGTGTTTACATTTTAAATACTTTCATCAAATTTCTTTGACAATGGATTCCCTTTTTTTGTTCCATTTAATTTAGATTAAGGGAAAGTAAAGGAATTCCTGGTAGGATTTTATGAGAACTGCTGTAGAGGAAGATTCAGGTCCAGCAAGTTGAACTCAATCCCCTAACTGACATCTTTATTTTGATAAGATTGATTTATAAAATGAGGATCAATTCTCAAGTGATTTAATGTCTTTTTCTAAAGTCTATGATGTAACTATTTCAATGTTTTTATAGCAATATCAGCTAAGTAACAAGAGTGTCTACCTTGATAGTGTTTTTCATTTCCTGTTTATTTAACGTTGATATTTATACTTTGCATTGTCATCATTCTTTCCTTTTTTTAGCGTATGAACTAGTTTCTAAACAAAAATGTTTTCTGTTAGCAGTAATATACCTTGGGCTTATCTAGGTACAGGCAAGGTCCAATTATGAAAGATAATTACTGTTTACTGAAAGCAAACTTGAATACTGTAACTGAACTTTAGTGTGGTGCTATGGGTTAATGCATCACACTGCAAAGCCGTTTGAGCTGCAAAGTTGGTGGTTCAAGCTTACCAGCTGCTCCTTGGAAAACCTACACAGGGTTGGAGCTGACTCAATGTCACTTAACAGCAACAACAATTAGTAGAGGGAATCCTGGTGTGGCACTGCTGGATAATAAGCTAGAGTACAAGGTCAGTTTGAACCACAAGGTCAACAGCAGTTCAAACCCACCAGCCGCTCCTCTGTACTTAACAACGTAACAGAACCAACTCTATGGCACTTAACAACAACAACAACAATCAATAGAGGGGAGTCTTGGTGTGGTGCTGTAGGAAAAGCACTAGACTGCAAAGTTGGTTTGAATCGAAAGGTTGGTGGTTCAAACTCACCAGCTGCTCCTCGGAAACCCTATACAGACAGGGTCACTATGTGTCGGAACCAACTCGACAGCACTTAAAAGCAACAGAATCAATAGAAGGAGTACTGGAGTGGTGCTGTAGGATATGCATTGGGCCACAAAGTCAGTGGTTCAAACTCATCAATCACTGCTTGGAAACCCTATACAGGGGTGCTATGCATTAGAAACCACTGAAGGACACACAACAATAACAAAAACAACAATCAATCAACAGAGCAACTACACTAGTAGCTGAAAGTTTCTGAAGCAAAAGGTCATTCTGTAGGCAATTATCTGTTTCTCTATGAGTGCCCAAGATCACCCCATCTCCTCACAACATACCTTTCGCTTGGTGATAAATCCTTTAGGGTAGTTTAGGGATCAGTCCCATACCAGTTATAAAGGGAATGCCATTGGTTAAAGCCTATGGTTTTCAGTGTAATTAATACATGAATGAACTTAAAGTTGCATAGTACTACCTAGGTTGTTGTTTTTTTTTTTTTTGCTTTGTTTTGTTTTGAATGTGAAAGAAAAATTTGTTTACTGTTCTTAATTACTGAACCTTAAAATATTTCACCAAATTTCCCAGGAAAATACAGATAACAGATGTATAAACACATCTATTCTTTTAAGAGGTCTCAAGTATATTTCGAAGTATCTATATATATATACTGTGATATTTAAATAACTTTTACCTTGAAAACTTACATAAGGGTGAACAAGTAGAGCAGAAAGTTCTGTAATGCTAAGGTAACGTTTTAACCTCCCCCAACATGACTGCATAGGTGTTTAAGGCTATATATCACTCGAACTGTGAGGTCTTTATCACTTGAAGAATCATTCTCATTTGAACTTTGGACCAGGAGCATTGTATCATCACACACACACCAGAAGAAAATACCTTCAATGCTGTGGTATGTGCTGGGGATGGGTATAAGCCAAGGAAAGGAAACTGAAGAAATTCATAGGCCTTTGCTCTTGTTGAGAATACAGAAACATACACATATTCAGTCTTCATGGAGAGTTCCTCTGTAATTTCATGTATTAGAATCTAATTCACAAACAGCCTTAGCTTCTTGCTTGAAGGCCAAATATCATGGCTGCTTCATATAAAAGGTACTACACAGTTTGCAGGGAACAGCAGCAGTTCTCTGACCCACAACAGTCTACTCAAAGTCCTGCACCCAGTCTTTTAGTACTTTCTTCTAAATTTCTAAATATGCTGTTACTTGTTTATAAATTTTAGTTATTATCTATCAACATCTATTGAAGATAAAAAAAATTTATGAAACTCTAGTTTATTTACACACCCCTAACGTCTTCTTACCATATATTCCAAAACAATTATAACATAATTTAAATGAAATATTCGGCATATACTTTAAAACTCCAAACTGTTTATTCTTAGTTGAACTACATAAAATACTACTATTATGTTTTCTTTCTTTAAACTATTATTTTTCTCTAATTTTTTACTGGTCTAACTTTATTTTCTACATATTTATCATTAATCCCCCCCCCCCATTTTTTTAAAAAATGTTTTATTGTGAGTTATATGATATGATAGTTTACATGAGAGAACCTCAGTTCCATATTCATTCCATCATATATCATTACATTGCCATGGTTCCAATCCCCTCCATGCCTCGACTTCTGACCAAAGGGCATATCCTAGAAGCCCGTGCTCTACACTCCCCTCTCCCCCCTCAGTCTTCGGCCCACAGTTCCTCTCCCTCTCTGGATCCAAAGTCCCCAGCCGCTTCATCCCTCCTTGTCATCATCTCTGTCTCCATCTCAGGCATCCCCAGTTCTCTGGGCGGGGTCCCGTTCTCGGCTCTTATCCAGGGGCCTCTGCTTCTAGACTGGAGAAATAATCGCTCTCTTCCTTGCTACAAAACATCTACCCTTGCATTTCCAACACTCACAATCCGTCTTGATAACGATTATTCACTATAGTATCGCACGTTACTCATTTGTATTTCATTTCATCAGCTCCACCTAGACAAATTGGATAGTACTCACTGGTGATTCTGCCTTCCTCCATGCCCCCTAGATCTAGGTTCCCTCTTGAAAGCTTGTAAGCCAATTACTTCTTGCCTTTGTAGTCCCTCCCTCCCCATTTGGGTATCCAATGTCCAAGTTGCCCCTCTATGTCTACTCTGTGTGTGGAGGGGATGGGAATGTTTCTTGCTGTAAGGATTTGTTGCCTCTTTTGTGTCACTGCATTAGTATTCATAGGTCAAGTTCATCAGCTTCGATCAGCTCAATCTTCTCCCCGCCCCCTCTTTCTTCTCCTGGTTGAGCTCCGATCATCCAGTCATCCAGTCCTGGTCATGTGGGTGTCATCTGCAAGTGTGGGTGTTCTTGTGCACATGCCCTCTCTTCCCATCAGCCGGCAGCTCCATTCTCCACTTGAGTCCTCCGTGGACACGTAACTGACTCTGGGCCCAGGAGTCCTCGGGTCTCCTCGCACTGCTTGCCAACCAGGTCCCCAACTGGGTCCACAGAAGCCCTCTGAATATTGTGAGGCTTAGCTTGCCGCTTCATTGCTGCCTTTACCCCATTTCTCCCCAACGGTGATGCGTGTGTTTACCAATCCGAGCGTGCATTTCCACCAAGTCTCAGTGTTGTTTTTTTTTGGGGGGGGGGGTTCCCCAAAATTTTGTGGCAGAAATACAAAACTCTCAGAATGGTCCAGCTACTAAGTAATCTACCACCCTTGCTTTTCTTACACCTGTCACTCCTGCATCCCTTCCTTCCTCCCTCTCCTCCTCCCTGCCCTTTTCCTTCTAAAATAATTTTTGTGAGCCATTCTAATCTAGATTGTTTGCTGTCTAAGAGGGCTGCACAGTAACCATAGTTCTTAAATTCAGACTTGGAAATATGTTCTTTACCAAAGATGCTCTAATGAAGATCTTCAGAGCAGCATTCAGTATTTGCTAGGAAACCATTATGATATCCATGCTGCCCCTTTAAAACATCCACTGTCTAGAAGGTAGATTATTAAGGATTATCTAGGGGGAGGGGGCCTAGCTAAGGTTTGGTATGAATGTGAATACTGCATTCATCAGTGTCTCCTTGCACAAGCCCCCTCAGCATTCCTGAGTGTTTGTCTGGCCTCGAGTAAGAGGGCCAAATATCATTCCAAGGAAGATCTGAGTAATGAAGACACATGGATTATTGTTGTTGTTGTTAGGTGCCAACAAGTCAATACCGACCCATAGCGACCTTATGCATAGCAGAATGAAACACAGCCCGATCCTGAGCCAACCTCACTACTGCTGTCATGCTTGATTCCATCGATGCTGCCACTTGGCCAATCCACCAACCCTCCACCTTACCAAACATGATGTCCTTCTCCAGTGACTGGTCCCTCCTGACAATATGTCCAAAATATGACAGACGAGGTTTAGCCATCTTGGCCTCCAAGGAGCATTTTGGCTGCACTTCTTCCAAAATGGATCTATTGGTTCTTTTGGCAGCCCATAGCACAAGAGAACTTAAAACATTTACTGATGAAGATCAAAGAGCTCAGCCTTCATTACAGATTACATCTCAATGTAAAGAAAACATGGATTATAGGAACTAACAATACACCAAGGATTCAGAAAATATAGCAGACTACTTTTGTCTATTTCTTCTAATAAGGACCACTATTAGAGCCTTTGTATGTATTTAGCACTACATAAACACCAAATACAGGATACTGAAAGATGGAGAAAAGAAGGCTTGGAACTCAGAGTTTTTGTTCTGCCTCATATATCCAAATCTGGACAGAAATGCTGGCAGCATGTAAATGCCAATGGGTGCAAAGAAATATAACACTCCAACAGAAGCTTTCTGTCTTTAGTCAAAGCACCAGTTTTCTGAAAGACAGAAAACTTCTAGACAATAATCTTACTATTCCAGTCACAAAAAAAAAACTGTGACCCACCCACACTCATGTCAGGAAGGCCAAGTGAAGAGACTATACTTCCTTTTTTGCCAGGCTGTAACAAAGCACTCCAATCTCTCTAAATGGGGCAGGGGAAGAGTTTCAGAGAAGGCTCAGACAGGAGCTAGGCTTTCATCTTCCAGATAACAAACAGGCCTCCACCCCACAGTGGAGGAGCTATGTAGGATAAGCACTGGACTGCAAACCATAAGGTTGGTGGTTAGAGTTCACTAGCTACTTCATGAGAGAAAGATGAGGCTTTCTGTCTATCCAGAATCCCATCCAGAACCGACTGAGGTAGGAAATTTCCACTGGATATTCCACCGAGCCTGGAGTGGCCAGAAGAACAGAAGACACTTTGTGAAAGAAAGACCAGGAGGAAAAATCCGAAACAATAACGGCAATCTGATTGATTACTATAAGAACGGGTATGCTGTTCGTCCGGGAGCCATCAAGGCAAGTGGTCGGGACCCCTCAGAGCAAACCCCCTTCCAAGACAGACTCAAGGGGAAAACAAGAGCAGGCATGTGGTCTGGCTGGTGACCATGTTGGTCACCGATAAGGGGAAGAGGGGGGAAAACAGCAATGAAGTTGTGAGCTAAGCCCGCCCATATTCAATGTGAACCCGAGTGGCGACCTGGATGGCCAGCAGTATGGCAAGACCCGGGGACTCCTTGACTCAGAGGCAGTGACATGGCCACAGAGGACTAAGGTGGAGAGTGAAGCGTCCAGCTGATATGAAGTGAGGGGAGATGCACAAGAACACCCATACTTGCAGAGAGTACCCACTTAACCTGGCTTCGAAGGCTGGATCATCAGAACTCAACTAGAAGAAGAAAGAAGGGGGGGGGGGGGGAAAGAGTAACCTGCTACAATTTGATGAACTTTACCTATACTTATGGATATAATAGCTCAAAAAGGGAACAAATGTTTATAGTGAGGATCACTCCCACCCCCTCAGTTCACAGGGTTGACAGGGATGGGCAACTTAGACATTGGCTACCCAAAATGGGGGTGCCTATAAAGGGAAGAAGTGACTGGTTTACAAGCTCTCAAGACGGAGCCTAGTTCCAGATGGGGTGGGGTAAGGCAGAATCACCACGGAATGATTTCCACTCTGTTGGGACCTGGCTGGCGAAAGGAAATGGGGATAAGACTCTTGTGGTACAATAGTGAGTAATTGCCATCAGGACTGACTGTGAGGGTTTGAAATATAGAGGTAGATGTTTTCTGACAAAAGGTGGAGAGTGATTGATTTTGCAGCCCAGGAGCAGAGGTCCCTAGAACCATCAAGTAAGAAGAATGGAGAACGTGACTCTACCTAGAGAGGCAGTAATGCCAGGGATTGAGACAGAAATGATGACATGGACAGATGGAGTGGCTGGGGGCACTGGACTCAGAGAGGGAGAAAGCTGTGTGCTGGCAGCCGGGGGGCAGGCCTGTGTGGTGTACTCTTCGGTTATTTGATGATGCATGGAGGGGATTGTAATTGTTGCAATAAAACAAAATACGATAGGATGCATGTAAACCTGATGTTCTCCCATGTACACCTCACAATAAAAACTTGAAAAAAAAAAAAAAAAAAAGATTTACAGTCTGGGAAGCCCTATATAGGGTCACTACAAGTCAGAAATGCGAAGTCAGCACCTAACAACATAACAATTTCCACAATGCTAGTAAAGACCACACGGGGTACCTAGATTTCTATGCCCAGTGTGCAGTAATGAGGTTCTCCCACCACTATGGTGTCAATGCGGGGGAGCAGTAACAAGGAATTTCTGTTCCTTTCAGTAATGGTGGTATCCGTGGAGGTCTAGTTGTTGTTGTTAGGTGCCATAGAGTCAGTACCAACTCATAGCGACCTTATGCACAGCAGAACGAAACACTGCCTGGTCCTGGACCAAAATCACTATTGTTGCCAAGCTTGAGCCTTTGATGCTGCCACTTTGGCAATCCATCTCACTTGGGGTCTTCCTCTTTTTATCTGACCCTCTACCTTACCAAACATGATTTAGAAGTCCAAATTCCCAATCCCACCCAGTTATAACAAGGAACCTCTCACCTCGAGTATTAACAGAGGTGGAGTGGGGAACCTAGTCTCTACTTGCACCTGGCAGTAATGAGGCAGCCCTCAAAGCTTTCTTTCCCTTCCTTAGAGATGCCAGAGAAAGTCAGCTAAAATAGGTTTAAGGGAGATCCAGAGTCTCATAACATAATACCCAAAATACCCAGGAAAAAGCAAGAAAGAAAATAAACACTAACACATATTATAGTCCACCTTCTAGGAGATAAAGACAAACAAAAATAATCTTGAAATATGTGAGAAAAGTGACACCTTACCTATAGAGGCGCCATTAAAAAGTCAGATTTCTCATGAGGAAAATTTCTCATGGTCTCTAAGAAATGGGAAAATGTTTTTCAACCACCAAAGAAAAAGAACTGTCGACTCACAATCCTACACCCAAGAAAAAGATCCTACACTAGGAATAAAAAGGAAATCAAAACAGTCTTACATGAAGAAAAATGAAGAGGAATTTGTCACTAGCAAATCTACTTTTACAAAAATGGAAAACAAAAAACAACAAAAAAGAACAACTCTGGAAAACACTAAGAACATTGTAAGGAAATATGTGGGTAGATACGATAGGTTTTCCTTCTTGAGTTTTTTTCAGAATTATATCTGGTGGCTTTGAATCCTGGTATGGCACTGTGGAATAATGCACAGGACTGTAAGGTCAGTTTGAACCGCGAGGTTGGTGGTTCGAATTTACCAATCACTCCTTGGAAACCCTATACTGGGTTCGCTATGAGTTGAACTCACTAGAAGGCACTTAACAACAACAACAACATAGTTTAGGACTTCTGGTGTAGTGCTGTGGATCAGTACTGGATTGCAGACCACAAGGCTGGCAGTTCAAACCCACCAGTTGCTCCTTGGAAACCCTATACAGAGTTGCTATGAGTTGAATTGTCTCAATGGCATTTTGCAACAACAATGTGGTTTAATTAACTGCTACTCAGAAACCCTATACAAGGTTGCTAAGAGTTGGAACTGACTTGAGCACAATAATGTGGTTCTAAATGTATGTCTAAATTTAAGACATATTACAAATGAGGCAAATAAAAGGGAGCTAAACAGTGTAAGGTTTCTATACTTCACTTGAACTGGTAAAGTGATGATATCAGTAGACTGTGATAGTATGTATATATAATGTAATAGCTAAAGCAACCACTAGGAAAACTATACAAAAAGATATACTCAAAAACACGCTAAAAAAATGGAAATGGAATTCTAAACAAACATCCAAGCAACTCATAGGAAATCAGAAGAAAAAACAAAGCTGAACAAAATAAAAAAAAAAAAACAAGGAACAGAAAAAAAAAATGAAATTGCATACTTGAGTAACAACATTATCAATCATGATAATAAATGTAAACTATAAATATACTCAGTAAAATAAACTAATAGAGAGGATTAAAAAACATTAACCAATCAGATACTGTTTAAAAAAAGACCTACTCCACATATAATGAAATGGCAGGTTAAAAGTAAAAGAATAGAAAAACAAAATTATCAAAATGAAGCAAGAGTGGTTATATTAGTATCCAAAATTAATATATAGTATCAGATTTCTTTGCTTCAAAGTAAAGAAAACTACCAGAAATAGAGAAGGACATTACACAATAATAAAAGTGTTGATCTTCCAAGAAGGCATAATAATCCTAAACATGTATGCATACAAACAGAGCTGTAAAAGACATGAATTAAAACCTGATACAATTGAAAAGAAAAATAGACAAAACCACAGCTACATTTGATGATTTCAGCATTCCTAAAATACCTACAACCATTAACGTTACAGAAGAATACCACCACCAAGCAAGAGGATTGAATAAAATTTTTTTAGGACATTCCAACCAAGATCAGCAGAATATACAATCAAGTGTCCATGAAACAAATACCCAGGTATATCAATGATTCTTCTAGAACAAATTATTACCACACTACACAGATGGTGAGCTTGAACCAGTCAAACTTTGCAGTCCAGTGCACTAACCCACAGCACCATGTCAAAATCAGAACTTGTTCTTTATAAAATAAATAACATCTTAGCGTTAATGAAACAGACAGTTATTAAAATTTTAACAATGTAATGTATTTTATCTATATTATCATGATACTTTTAGTAATTACAGTAAAAAAACTTTGGGTCTATTTTCAGTTTAAAAGTAACTCTCTATCTTCTAGTACCTAATTTCTAATGCATTCAAAACTAAAACTACCACCCACTACAAAAACACCCTGAGGAGGTCAGAACCTGTGCAAGGCAGAAACCTGTCAGAAAAAGAAAATGCATTATTTTGTACTAAAGGAGAACATTAGAAAAGTTTTCTGTGAAAGTCAGAAAATTTACAAGACCCAGAAAAAAAAAGGCAGCAAGTACTGCTGAGTTCAGGCTTACAAAGGTTTCACATCATTATTCTACCCTCAATATATAATGTCAACCATATATTGAGGGACATCAAGTGACAAAAGTAATACTTACCAGATCCCATGAGAGCACAGATCAGGACCATAGAATTATATTTGATTTCAGGAGCACTTCTCTCATCTGCTAGCAGTCTGTGTAAAATCTGTACAAGTTTAGCACTTTCTAGATCTTTCTCAGCAGTGCCTGCAATATTCAACAAATGAAGTATAAGCTATAAGCACTGCATGAACCCAATACAATATAGATAAACATGACTTCCAAAAAGTGAACACTTACAAAATTTACTGAAACAATGAATGATATGTATACACACACACACACACACACACGTATAGATATAT
>NW_006408734.1:1231805-1233824 GCF_000296735.1 Chrysochloris asiatica
CTGACTTATAGCAACCCTGTATAGGGTTTCTGAGATGCAGATGGTGAGCTTGGACAGCCAACCTTTGCAGTCTAGTGCATTAACCCACAGCACCATATATTAGGATTTCTATATACATATTTGTTGTTGTTCTTAGTCAGTACCAACTCATAATGATCCTATGCACAACAGAATGAAACACTGCCTGGTCCTGTGCCAACCTCACAATCACTGTTACACCTGAACCCATTGCTGTTGCCACTGTGCCAATCCATTTCTTTGGGGGTCTTCCTCTTTTTTTCTGACTCTCCACTTTACCAAACATGATATCCTCCAGTGACTGATCCCTTCTGATAATATGTCTGAAGTATGAGACACAAAGTCTAACCATAGTGCTGGAAGATGAGCCCCTCAGGTTGGAAAGCACTCAAAATGTGACTCAAGGCACTCAAGCTGCCTCCTCAAACTAGATAGAGTTGACCACGATGACGCAAATGGAGTAAAGTCTTTGGGACCTTCATTTGCTGATGGGACACAACTTAACATGAAGAGAAACAGTTGTAAATACTCATTAATAATAGGAACATAGAATGTATTAAGTATGAATCTAGGAAAACTGGAAACTGTCAAAAAATGAAATGGAACACATAAATGTTGCTATCCTAGGTATAAGTGAGCTGAAATGAACAGGTATTGGCCATTTCGAATCTGACAATCGCATGGTTTACTATATTAGGAATGACAAATTGAAGAGGAATGGTGTTACATTCATCATCAAAAAGAACATTGTCAAGATCAGCCATTAAGTATAATGCTGTCTGTGATATGATAATATCCATATGCCTACAGGGTAGACTAGTTAATACCACTATTATTCAAATTTGCTTACTAAATACTAAAGCCAGTGAAGATGAAATTGATGAATTCTACCAACTTCTTCAGTCTGAAATTGATCAAACATGCAATGAAGATGTATTGACAATTATTGGAAATTGGAATGCAAATGTTGGAAACAAAGAGGAAGCATCAGTAGTTAAAAAGTAGTTGGAATATATGGCCTTGCATAGAAACAATGCTGGTGATCGCATGATATAATTTTGCGAGACCAATGACTTCATTGCAAATACCTTTTTAAAACAACATAAAAGACAACTATACACATGGACCTCACCAGATGGAATACACAGAAATCAAACTGCCTACATCTGTGGAAAGAGACAGTGGAAAAACTCCATTATCATCAACCAAAACAAGGCCAGAGGCACACTGTGGAACACACCGTCAATTGCTCATATGCAAATTAAGGCTGAAACTGAAGGAAATGAAAGCAAGTCCATGAAAGTCAAAATATGACCTTGAATATATCTCACCTGAATTTAGAGATCACCTGAAGAACAGATTTGACACATTAGAGATTAAAGACCAAAGACCAGAGAGTTGTCGGATGACATAAAGAACATCATACAGGAAGAAAGCAAAAGGTCATTAAGATAAGAAAAAAGGAAAAGACTAAAAATGGATGTCAGAATAGACTGAAATTTTCTCTCCAGAGTAGAGATGCTAAAGCAAATGGAAGAAGTGAGGAGGTAGTACAAGAGCTGAACGGAAAATTTCGAAGGCCAGCTCAAGAACACAAAGTCAAATATTATAACGAAATGTGCAAAGACCTGGGGTTAGAAACATAAAAGGGGAGAACACACTCAGCATTTCTCAAGCTGAGGCAACTGAAGAAAAATTCAAACCTTGACTTGCAGTACTGAAAGATTCTATGGGCAAAATATTGAATGATTCAGAAAGTATCAAAAGAAGATGGAAGGAATACGAAGAGTCACTGTACCAAAAATAAATGGTCGATGATCAACTATTACAAGAGGTAGCATATAGTCAAGAGCCTATGATACTGAAGGAAGAAGTCCAAGTGCACTGAAGTCATTGCCAAAGAACAATGCACCGGGAATAGATAGGATACAAATATGTGTGTGTGTGTGTATATATATATATATATATATATACATATAGTTGTTGTTGTTAAGTGCCGTC
>NW_006408734.1:1234274-1238495 GCF_000296735.1 Chrysochloris asiatica
CTCCTCAGAAACCCTATACAGGGTTCACTATAGGTCGGAACCAACTTGACGGCACTTAACAACAATAACAATGTACTTATTACCATATTCACAATTATGGCCAATGGCCAGTCTCATCCACTTATTCTCATCCATCCCAAATAACTTAGGAGCCAATTATGCAAATCAGATTTCATCCATGAATATTCAGTGGTAGTGGTGAGCTGGTTCCAACTAATAGCAACCCTGTATAGGGTTTCCGTGGCTGTAAATCTTTACAGGAGCAGAAAGCCTCATCTTTTTCCCATGAACAGTTGATAATTTCAAACGGGTGACTTTGAGGTTTCAGCCCGACTCGTAATTACTATGCTACCAGAGCTCCTTAGATATTCAGTATGTATCCTTAAAAGATAAGGACTCATCAAGTCCCTGTGGGCCCAAGCGTTGCTGACCGTGCAAACCATAGGCTCTGAGGATCAGACTTTAGCCACCTAGCAGACATAGCAAAATGTCCCTTATCTGACTATTCAGTTATGCTGGTTAGTAATTCCATACATGAGCCCTGGATACCCACAGATAAATGTAAAAACCTTCCCTAAAAGCCGAGACTGTAAATTCCAAAAAGGCAAAGTTTTCCCCCCCCCCAAAAAAGCTAAAGAGGATAGAGAGAAACTCTGTTAACTGATGGTATGTGGAGGGGATTATAATCAATGTAATGAAACAAGGTATATGAATGTTTGAAAGTGAAACCGATGATGTGCCCTGAAAACTTTCACTCAATCCACAATAAAAACCTTAAAAAAAAAAAAAAAAAAAAAAAGATAAGGACTCAATGCAATTCCTATCAAAATTCCAGCAAAGTTTTCTATAGAGATAGACAAGTTTATTCTAAAATCTATATGGACAGGCACAGGCCCTGACGTTGGGACCTAACCCCACTGCTGTCAATTTGTTTCCAATTTATAGCGGTCCTATAGGACAGAGCAGAACGGCCCCAATGGGTTCCTAAGGTGGTAATGCTTATGGAAGCAGGCTGCCACTTATGTATTTCACTGGTGGAGCAGCTTGTGAATCTGATCCTCTGGCCTTTCAGTTAGTAGCCAATCATTTCAACCACTGACCAAGGACTCCTAGTTTGGAAGTCAAGGGCTAAGTAAGGCATTCTTAGCACTGACACAAAAAGCAAAACTGATAAAAGGAAAATAATAAATTGAACTTTAACAACATAAACATACTAAAAAGCTTTGCTCTATAAAAGACCATTTAAGGAGGTTTGTGGTACACAGTGTATGGCTGCTAACTGAAAAGCTAACAGTTCGAATCCAAGCAGAGGCTTCAGTGAAGAAAAGACCTTGTAATCTGCTTCTGTAAAGATTATGACCTAGGACTATGGGGAAGTTCTACGTTGTATAGAGTCACTACAAACTGGAATTGATTCAACTGTACCTAACAACAAAAAAGTCAGTGTAAAAAAAAATTCAAAGAATCTACACACTGGGAGAAAGCATTTGTAAACGATATATGCAACAAACAACTAGTACCTAGAATAAAGAACTTTCAAAACTCAAGAGTAAAAAAAGAAAATCCAAATAGAAAATGTGTGAAAGACATGATTGCTATAAAACCAAAGAATATACATAAATAACAAATAAGCACATGAAAAGATGTTAAACATCTTTAGACATTGTTGTTTTTATTGTTTTATTTTTCTTGTTTTCATTATAGGTGCCATTGAGTTGGCTATGACTCAGTGACCCTATGAACAACAGAAGGAAACACTGCCCGGTCCAATTAGTCTCAGAATTGTTGTTACGTTTGAGTTTACTGCTATTGTTACTCTGTCAATCCATTCCGTTGGGGGTCTTCTTCTTTTTTGATGATCCTTCAGGGACTGATCCCTCCTGACAACATGCCCAAAGTGTAAGAGATGAAATCTCACCATCCTTGATTCTAGAGGTACTTCATCTAAGACAGATTTGTTTGTTCTTCTGGCAGTCCATATACTTTCAATATTCTGCATCAACATTGTAATTCAAATGCATCAGTGATTCGATAGTCTTCCTTATTCATTTTCCAACTGTCACATGCATATGAGGTGAATGAAAACACCATGGTTTGGATCAGGTGTACCTTAGTCCTCAAATAGACATTGTTGCTCTTAACACTTCAAAGAGGTGTTAAAAAACCAATAGTGTCGCTTGATTTCTTGGATGCTACTTCATTTTGCTTGGATCCACTGAGAGATGATAGTAGATCCAAGCAAAATAAAGTCTTTGACAACTTCAATCTTTTCTCCATTTGTCATAATATTATTTATTGGTACAGCGGTGAGAATTTTTATTTCATTTATATTGAGGTACAATTCATACAGAAGGCTGCAAACTTTGATCTTCATCAGTAAGTATTTTAAATTCTCTTTGCTTTCAGCAAGTAAGGTTGTATCACCTGCATATTGCAGGTTGTTAATTAATGAGTCTTCCTCCAATCCTGATGTCACATTCTTCTTCATATAATCTGGATTCTCTGATTACTTCCTCAGCATACAGATCAAATGAGTATAGTGAAAGAATTCCACCCTGAAGCACACTTTTTCTGACTTTAAGCCAAAGTTCTTTTTGGTTCAGTAACTCTGCATATTTCTCCTATCTGCTTTTGATGTTGCCTGTATCATTCACTATTTTACCCATGTTGTTGTTGTTAAGTACTGTCAAGTCAGTTCTGACTCATAGCAACCCTGTATAGGATTTCCAAGGAGAAGCTGATGGTTTCAACTGCAACCTCATGATTAGCAGTGAAGTGCTTATCCTACAGTGCAACACCAGGATAGAATGCTTCAATATTGCAATCCAAAGCTTGAAGTTTTCTTCAATTCTTTTAGCTTGAGAAACACTGAGTGTGTTCATTCCTCTTGTTTTTCTAACTTTAGGTCTTTGCATATTCACCGTAATTCTTGACTCTTGTCTACTTGAGCAGCCCTTAATCCGGTTCAGTTTTTAGTTGCTCGTTTCCTCCAGTTGCTTTAGCTTCTCTACATTCAACAGCAAGTCTTAAGAGTCTCTTCTGACATGCATTTTGTCTTTTCTTTCTTTCCTGTTTCTTTAATGACCTTTTTTTAAAAAAATGTTTTATTATGAATTATGTGATAGTTTACATGGGCGCACATTAGCTTTACATTCATCCTATCGTATATTGTTACATTGCCATGGTTACAATCCCTTCCATGCATCATCAACCAACCAAAGGATACACCCCACAAGCCTGGTCCTCAGCACACAGCCCCTCTCCCTGTCTGGGTCTAGAGTTCCCAGCTGCCCCATTCTTCATCTCTTCCTCCATCTCTGGCATCACTACTTCTCTGGGTTGTTGTTGTTGTTGTTAAGTGCCGTCGAGTCGGTTCACTTCTCTGGGTAGGGTCCTGCATTCCACTCTTCCCCCTTGATGGTTCCAGGGACCTCCGCTCCTGGACTGCAAAGTCAACTACTCCTCTTCTTTTGCTACAAAACGTCTACCTTTACATTTCCAGCCCTTACAGTCAGTCCTGATAGTAATTATTCACTATTGTGCCATATGAGTGCTATCCACATCCTTCATCAGTCCGCCCAGACAGACTGGATACTACTCAGTGGAGATTCTACTTTCCTCCGTGCCCTATGGATCTAGGCCCCCTCATAAAACTTTGTAAGCCAGTCACTTCTTGCCTGTGTAGACTCCCCCCACCCCCATTTTGGGTAGCCAATGTCCAAGTTGCCCATCTCCATCTACCCTCTGTATTGAGGGAGTGGGAATGATCCTCACTGTAAAGATTTGTTCTCTCTTTTGAGCCAGTATATCCACAGGTGTAGGTCAAGTTCATCAAATTTTATCAGATTACTCTTCTTTTTTTTTTTTTTCCTTTCTTCTTCTAGTTGAGTTCTGATCATCTAGCCATTGAAACCAGGTCAAGTGGGTATTATCTGTAAGTGTGGGTGTTCTGCAACTGTTGGCCAAGCAGATCTCCACCTGGGCTCCCAGGAGTGTATTGAACATTGTAGGGCTTAGCTCGCAGCTTCATTACCGTTTTTCCCTCACTTTCCCTTATTGGTGACCAACGTGGTCACCATTAGGAGCTCATGTCTGCTCGTGTATTCCCACTGAGTTTCAGTCTTGGAATGGATATTTACACCTTATTTCTTCCCATTTTGAGTCATGCCATATCAGCAAATGAAGGTCTCAGAAGCTTTGCTCCAGTCATGTTATTAAAAT
>NW_006408734.1:1238595-1245329 GCF_000296735.1 Chrysochloris asiatica
CTTACAAGCTTTCTATGGTGATATTTCTGGCTATTCCTTTCTCTCCCCCTCAAGTGTCTATTTTATAATGGTATGCCAGGGAAACCAAGATTCAAAATGACCTTTTTATGTTCTTGATGTAATCCCATAATTCTTCTGGTTTTCAGTCGTAAGTATCTAATGCAATATATTTGTTGTTGATATGGTCTCTAAATTCAGGTGATATATACTCAAGATTATATTTTGTTCTAGTAGTTTTTTTTTTGTTTCTTTAGCTTCAGTCTGAACTTGCACATGAGCAACTGATGGTTTATTCTAGTCAGCTCCTGGCCTAGTTGTGGCCAATGATAATGAGCTTCTTCATCATCTCTTTCCACAGATATAGTCAGTTTGACTCTTGTATAGTTCACCGGGAGTCCTAGTGTGGCTGTGTATGGATAAGCACTGGACTACAACTGAAATGATGGAGGTTCAAATCCACCAGCTGCTCTTTGGAAACCCTATACAAGGTTGCTATATGTTGGAACTGACTCAATGGAACTTCACAACAACAATATCCCACCTGGTGAGTGCCCTTTTATGTGGCTGAAAAGTATTAGCAATGAATAAGTCATTGGTCTTGTAAAATTCTATCATGTGATCTTCAGCATCATTTCTATCACCAAGGCCTTATTTTCCAACTACTGATCCTTCCTCTTTGCTTCTAACTTGCACACTCTAATCACCAGTAATTACCAATGCATCTTCAATGAACGATCATTTTCAGATCGACAAAGTTGACAAGCAGAATTCAATTTCATCATCACTGGCTTTAGTGGCCAGTGTAAAAATCTGAATACAAGTCATATTAACTGGTCTTCTTTGTAGGCATATGGATATTATCCTATCACAGACAGCACTGTACTTCAAGGCAGATCTTGAAATTCTCTTTTTGATTATAAGTGTGATGGCATTCCTCTTCAATTTGCTGTTCATGATTGTCAGAATCAAACTGGCCTATACCAGACCATTTCAGTTCATTAATGTCTGGGATGTCAATATTTATGCATTACATTTCATTTTTGATTTCCAATATTCTTAGATTCGTACTTCGTACTTTCCATATTCTGATTATTAATGGATATTTACACCTTATTTCTTCCCATTTTGAGTCATGCCATATCAGCAAATGAAGGTCTCAGAAGCTTTGCTCCAGTCATGTTATTAAAATCAAGTCTCCTTTTAGGAGGCAGCTCTACCCTAGTTGTATTGTGAATGCCTCCCAGCCTGAGTGGCTTATCTTCCAGTACTATGTGCCACTGATACTATAAGGTTTTCAGTAGCTAACCCAATTTAGAAGTGGTCAGCCTTTCCTCCTCCCTAGTCTTTCTTAGTTTGGAGTTCTGCTGACACTGTTCACCATGGGTGATCTTTGTACCCTTGTGATATTTAACGTGCTATTGGAATAGCTTCCAGAATCATAGCACCACACAAACCACCAAAATATGACTAATAAACAGATGAGTTGGGGGTTAGACATTAGGGAAATGCAAATTAAAATCGTACTGAATTATCACTACATATTTCTCAAGATAGTCAAGATATAAAATAGTGACAGCATCATACTCTGGGAAGGATGCGGAGAAAAGATTTCATTTATACAGTCTTGTGGGAATGTAAAATGGTATAGTCACTCTGGAAAAGTTTACAAAGTCTTTAAAAAAAAATTAACCATTCAACTATATATGATATATTCCACTTCTGGGCATTTATCCCAGAGAAATGAAAATTTATGTTCATGTAGAATTCTGTACACAAATATTCATAGCAACTTTATTTTTAGAAGCACAAACAGGAATCAGTCCTGTAATTCTTCAACAGGTGAACGGTTAAATATAAACTGTGGTACAAACTTTCAAATATTACTCAGCTATAAAAAAGAACGAATACTGACACATGAAATAACTTACATGACTCTCTAGGCTATTATGCTGAGTAAATAAAGTTAATTCCAAAGGGTTACATACTGTATAATTCCATTTACATAACATTAAAAAAAACCCAACCAAATGTTAGTAATATAGAACAGTTGTCATGGGTTAGTGACTGGACAAAGAATGAGGGTGAGAGGAAGGTGGGTGTGGTTATAAAAAAGCAACACAGACGATGATCTTTGTAGAGTTGGACTTCTCAGAATCTTTATTGTGGTGGCAGATGTAAACCAACAAGAACCAACAAAGGTGATATCACTTTACGTAACTTATCACACATACATAAATAAGTTGAGTACAAGTAAAAGTGGGGGTAATCTGAATAAGACTGGTGGGTGGACTGTATCAATGTCAGTGTCCTGGCTGTGATATTATACTAACATTTTACTGAGTGTTCTCCATTGGGAGAAGCTGGACAAAAGGAACAAGGGAGCTCTCTATTATTTTTTATAATTGCATGTCAGTCTATAATTATCACACACATTATAGAATTAGAAAAATGTAATATATTTTAAGGACTCTTAAGTTTTTATAATTACATAATGCTAACATCCTATAAAAAATTCTAACAACTCTTTAATATCAAACAGCTAGTAAGGATACAAAGTTTTAGAAATAAAGTTTTTAAAGTATAATGTATATGAAAAAGAATGTAAAGATGCATTGTTGTTTTATATAGCTTTATGGTAAAGTGACTCAGGCAAATGTTCAGCTATATGGAAGCTGATGAAAGTATAGCTTGCCTAGAAGATAGTAATTATGAAGCACACAATACTAGATTCATCATAGAATGGGAAGGCAAGAATATTTTGAAACTGACCCATCTCTTTAAACTAGTTAATATCAGGCCAAGATCCCAGTTTGGTAATAAATGTTCTTCACTGACTCCCATACCTCTCATTTTGTTGTTGTTATTGTTAAGTGTCAGTTCTGACTCATAGCGACCCCGTATAGAGTTTTCAAGGAGTGGCTAGTGAGTTTGAACTGCTGACCTTGTGGTTCAAACCAACCTTGCAGTCAGTCCAGTGTTATAAAACACTGTGCCACACCAAAACTCCTTACCTCCCATAGACTTCCTCTTAAAGGTGTCTGGAGTTATAGATTTTTTTATATAATCTACCCACATCATTTGTGAGATGGCAACCACAGGCAAAGCTAGGACTAGAACTCATTTCCAATGGAGTCTTACAGACCCATTTTACAAAAGCATTTCTAATCACAATATCAAAGTCACATCAAAGTTGCTGTCAGCAAGTATGTTTTTATGCTTGTAGTAAGTTTTATCTTTATAATATACTCCAATGCATTGTTAATAATTATAAATTGCTTTAAAATACAAAACTCTTTGAGAAGATAAAAATTCCAATCTTTCATACCTCACATCTGAGTAAATCTGACACTGGAGGAAGCTGTATTACATTATCTTTTGTGTTTTTTCTAGGATGGGTCAGCTTGCCCCAGTTTGAGAATCAGTCAGTGAGCATAAAAGGTGATCAGTTATAGTATTGACAGAAACGACTTTGAAATAAACAAGATACTGACTACCGCAAGCCTACAAACTTCCTTTGGATAAATTGACCTTAGGCCTTAGCCAACTGTTTCAAAGATTGGTTTCTGAGCTAAGGATACTTATCCTTAGGCTAGCTTATGAGCTAGTAGCTCATGCAAAATTTTGTCCAATAGGAATTTAAGAGAAACTGAATTAATGGGGCTCTGCTTTGGGGGAGTTCTTAATGCAAAACACACAAAATAATAACATAGAAGCTAAGAATTTAGTATGAAGACAAAGCTACAAAGGAATAGGAACCATGTCAATAGGGATATGAGGATTAGAAGAGTAGATCAATAATAGAAAGACCCAGCAGAGACGGTGGAAAAAAGCTGAGTCATGGGAAGAGTACCAGATTGCTATACTTGTTATTGTACTCTAAATATGATTTCAACTCTCCATGAAACCTACTGAAATTGCTCTCTGTAACTACATGTAGTCTTAAAGTAAGTGCCTATTATAGCTTGAGGTAACATTCAAAAGTTTAACTGTAAAGCACTGCTCCAAAATGTTGCCAAAAGCACACTTAAAGAAACAGCTGTGTTAACAGCTATAGAGTATGATTTTCCATATACCCAGATAAAGGTACAGACACCCACTGGCAAATGCTTTCAATCAAGCTTCTGTCTGACTTTTTCTACTCCTGTGCTTTTGATCTTGATAAAAATAGAAGAAAATAAGTTTGTCACTGGGATACTTACCCAATTCTAAAGCTGCTATTAGTGCCAAAGCAACCAGGGCTTCATTCTGCATTATTACATGTTCACTAGTTGCCATGGTAACTAGATGCTTGATGCCACCACTCTGTACAATGGTTTTAATTACATCCTATAATAAATAACAGCACAGAATTATAAACTTTAATTCTGAACATAAAGAAACTGCATTACAATCACTCAGTTTATTGTTGAGTGGTTTTCTGACAGTCATGTATGAATCATTACATTTAACCATAAATGTTTTCTTCATAAAAGAAAAAGAAAAAGCTTTCAGCTTGAAATAAACTCATCAAAAGGTGACAATTTAAATTGCCTAAGTGGAAAAGACCATTGTAGTTCGTATCCCATGAAAAGAATAAAGTCCCAGAGGCTACATGTTGTTGTTGTTTTTTAAGTGCCATTGAGTCGGCTCTGACTCATAGAGACCCTGTGTATGGTTTCCAAGGAGTGGCTCATGAATTTGAACCACCGACATTGTGGTTCAAACTGACCTTGTGGCCATTGGTTTATCCTAAAGCACCACACCAGGACTCCATAAATTCAAGAAAAATGTCACTGCCCCAAATGTTGATTTGACACAGGATCAACACAATATAAGAAATGTTCTTCTTTAATTGTTTTTTTTTAATATCAGTATCAGGCAGTTGTTCTCCAAATGCTATGGGTAAAGTCATTTTTATTATATATATATATTTAGTAGCTTTTATCCTTTGGCTGGACCTGACAAACAGGAGAATTGGAATACACACACATATAAAGGGACTTCAAGGAGCTCTGGTAGTGTAGTGGTTACGAATCGGGCTGCGAACCTTAAGGTCAGCGGTTCGAAACTACCAGCTGCTCCGCGGGAGAAAGATGAGGCTTTCTACTCCTGTAAAGATTTACACCCCTTGGAAACCCTGTACTGGGTCGCTATGGGTCGGAACCGACTAGATGGCACTTAACAACAACAACAATAAAGGGACTTCAGCAGAACTTAAATGAAACGTCTTTCTTTCTCCATTTCGCATGTTGCCTACAGTTTTGGACTCTCCATGGCAGAGAAGGGAGTAGGCTGTGCCAGATTCAATAAATCCCAGCTCCAACATTTATTCACCATTGGCTTTGATTCCTGGACCTCTCTACAGATGAGTGACTTCATTTATAAAGCTGGAATTAAACAAGTGTGTATCTCACAGATTTCTGTGATAGTTAAAAAGGTTACTACAAGAAAAGCACTTACAAGTATATATAGCAAAAGCTTACATATATATATTTAAATATATAAAAATGGGGTCGCATTTCTAGTATCTGAAGGTTTTGTTGTCTTAGAACTCTTGGGATTAAATATCTTAGTGGAAAGTTTCAATTATGGAATATTTAAAAAGTAATTTGCTGTGTTGTTATTGTTAGGTGTTGTTGAGTTGGTTCTAATGTTTAGCAACACTATGTACAACATAACAAAACACTGTCTATTCCTGTGCCATCCTCAGAATCATTGTTATGTTGGAGTCCACTGTTGCAGTCACTGTGTTAACCCATCTTGTTGAGGATCTTCCTTCTTTTTCACTGTTCTACTTTCCAAAGCATGGCATCCTTCTCCACGGACTGGCTCATTCTGATAACATGTTCTGAGTTTATAAGATGAAGTCATCCTCACTTTTAATGTGCATTCTGGCTATGTTTTTTTATTTTATTTTAAATTTTTTATTGTGAACTATGTGATAGTTTACATGGGAGAACATTAGTTTTACATTCATCCTATCGTATATCGTTTCATTGCCATGGTTACAATCCCCTCCGTGCATCATCAACCAATCAAATGTCCAGCACACAGCCCCTTTCCCTCTCTGGATCTAAAGTCCCCAGCTGCCCCATCTCTCCACGTCATCGTCTCTGCCTCCATCTCAGGCATCACTGCTTCTCTGGGTAGGGTCCCGCTCTCTGCTCTTCTCCCTTGATGGTCCAGGGACCTCCAGTCCTAGACTGAAAAGTTAATCACTCCCCTCCTTGCTACAAAACGCCTACCTTTACATTTAAAACCCTCATGATCAGTCCTAATAACAATTATTCACTACTGTATCATAAGAGACCTATCCTCATTTCATTTCATCAGCCCCACCCAGACAGATTAGATACTACTCAGTGGAGAGTCTACCTTCCTTCACGCCCTCTGGATCTAGGTTCCCTCTTGAAATCTTGTAAGCCAGTCACTTCTTGCCTTTGTAGCCCCCCCATTTTGGGTAGCCAATGTCCAAGTTGCCCATCCCTATCTACTCTGTGTATGGAGGGGGTGAGAAAGATCCTTGCTGTAAAGATTTGTTCCCTCTTTTGAGCTACTGCATCCATAGGGGTAGGTCAAGTTCATCTAACTGTTATCAGATAACTCTCTTTTTTCCTCTTCTTTCTTCTTCTGGTTGAGATCTGATCATCCAGTCATTGAAGCCAGGTCAAGTGGGTTTTATCTGCAAGTGTGGGTGTTCTTGTGCATATGCCCTCTCTTCTTATCAGCTGGATGCTTCACTCTCCACTCTAGTC
>NW_006408734.1:1246114-1248943 GCF_000296735.1 Chrysochloris asiatica
ATCAGTTGTGAGATTTTTTTGTTTTCTATATATTGAGGTGTAACCCATACTGAAGAGTACACTTTTTATGAAGTCCTCTTGGCTTTCAGCAAGTTAGGTTGTGTTATCTACATATCGCAGGTTGTTGATCAGTTTTTCTCCATCTGTAATGCCACATTCTTCTTTATATAGGCCAAATTCTCAGATCATTTGCTCAACATATAGACTGAATAATTATGGTGAAAGGATACAACCTTGGCAAAAACCTTTTCTGTTTTATACCATTCACTATCTATCCCCTTGTTCTGACCATCTCTTGGTGTATGTACAAGTTCCACATGAGCACAATTAAATTATCTAAAATTCCTGTTTTGTGCAATGTTATCCATAATTTATTATGATCCACAGTCACCTCTTGCATAGTCAGTAAAACACAGACAAATATCTTTCTAGTATGCTTTGCTTTCAGCCAAGATTCCCCTGGTATCAGCAGTATATCCTTCAATCCAGGTCCCCTCTTCTGAATCTGGCTTGAACTTTTGGTAGTTCATTCTCATTATACTATTATAACCAGTTTTGAATTGTTCTCAACAAAAACTTTGTTTGCATATATTATTAATGATCTTGTTCATTCTGTTGGATTATCATTCTTTAGAAAAGGCACAAATATGGATTTCTTTCAGTCAGTTGGCTAGGTAGCTGCCTTCTAAATTTCCTGGCACAGATGAGTAAGCACTTCCATCACTGTATTCTTTTGTTGTGACACCTCTATTGCTATTTTGTCAATTACTGGGACATTTCACCAATACCTTCAGTGTAGCCTGGACTTCTTTCAATAGCATTGGTTCTTGATCATAGTACTTCCTGAAATAAATGAAGGTATGATCAATTCTTTTTGGTACCGTGTATCTCTTCCATCTTCTTCTGAAACTTAATACATCGTCAGTTGTTTGCCATAGAATTCTTTAGTATTGCAACTTGAGGCTTGTATTTTTCCTTCAGTTTGTTCAGCTGGAAAAGTATAGAGAGTGTTCTTCTCTTTTGGTTTTCTAACTCCAGGTCTTTGCACGTTTCATAATGACCCTGGTACAGAGTTTCCAAGGCTGTAAATCTTTATAGGAGCAGAAGTCTCATTTTTCTCGCATGGAGAGGTTGGTAGGTTTTGAAATGCTGACCTTGCAGTTAGTAAACAGAAGGCTTATCCTACAGCACCAAGAGGGATCCTTATCTTATGCTATGGACTAGAATTAAACAAAAAAGTTCAATCTTCAATTTTTCTTAAAGCCCAGAATTATTGATTACTGTACTTCAGTAGGCATTTGACAAATGTAATTAATTATGGTTTCTTCATGGAATTCACTTTGAACAATATACTTAAATATGTAGAAATGTAACTTTATGCTGTAGGATCTAGAGTACTTGATTTTCCCCAAAGGGTCATTCTAATGTTTACTAGTGAATAGTTTCCTCTGAAACTTACCTTAGATTTACTGTGCCGTATGAGAGCCGAGAGCAGTCTGTTTGACTCCCCCATCACACCAGCATGGTCTTTGGCTTCACACCATTCCACCAAACGCTCCACTAATTTAACGTTCTTTCCCAGTTGCTCAGCAGCTTCTGCTATAGGAAAGAACGTAAGCCACAAAAGAACGAATCACTGAAAGGAAATCAACTGAAATAAAGTTTTAAGAGTGTGGAGGAAATTGCATGCCTGAAAACCACAACAAAACAATTTTATTAAAGCAAGGAATGCAAATACTCCCTATCTGATGGACTATTTGATCTTTTCTATAAAATTATATGGTGGCTGTGTGCTGTGGAGTTGGTTCTGACTCATAGTGACCCTGTATGGGGTTGCCGAGGCTATAAATCTTTACTGGAGTAGAACGCCTCATCTTTCTCCTGCAGAATAGCTGGGAGTCTTGAACTGCTGACCTTGCTGTTCGCAGCCCAATTCGAACCCACTACGCTACCAGAGCTCTTGGTTTAGCACTGTGGTTTAATGCGCCAGACTGCAAAGCCATTTGAACTGCAAGGTCGGTGGTTCAAGCTCACCAGTTGCTCCTTGGAAACCCTATACAGGGTCGCTATGGGTCAGAATCGACTCAACAACACTTAACAACAACAATAAAGTTATAAGCTTTTATACAAAATATAAAAGTAAATAACTCCATATTTTTTTAGTTAAACTGTTATTGTTAAGTGCTGTCGAGTCGGTTCTAACCCACAGCAAGCCTGTACAGGGTTTCTGAGGCTGTAAATCTTTATGGGAGCAGAAAGCCTCATCTTTCTCCCGCAGAACAGCTGGTAGTTTCAAACTTCTGACCTTACGGGTTTGCAGCCTGATTTGTAACCACTACGCTACCAGAGCTAAACTAGGCAGTCTATTATTACTCTGGCAGACTATAACTAAAAGTTGTTAGAAGAACTATAAGCAATAAATATAAACAGGAGTTTAGAGTTTAGGAATAAATACACACAATTGATTCTAAGGGATAATTTTCACTACTGTATCTGCAAATGAAAACATATTTTTACTGTTTGAAAAATTAAAAAGAAAAGTTCACTGTCACCGTATTGAGGCATGATGATTTTAAAGACAATGTACAAATGTGCATAAAATGCAAAAAAAAAAAAAAACAAAAAACCCTACGATCGGCAACCTAAGACAGAGCCATTGCCATGCTGCAATGAGTTTCGATGACGGGTAAGACTGAGGAATTCACATTGACCGCCTAAGACAGGCAGCGTCCCTTAAACAAATAATAAATAAGGGGGAATCTGATGCAGACCGTGCAGACCCGGTCAGGCGTTCAAGTCCCCGTGGGCCCAAGCGTTGCTGACCGTCCA
>NW_006408734.1:1249121-1259332 GCF_000296735.1 Chrysochloris asiatica
GAGAAACTCTGTTAACTGATGGTATGTGGAGGGGATTATAATCAATGTAATGAAACAAGGTATATGAATGTTTGAATGTGAAACCGATGATGTGCCCTGAAAACATTCACTCAATCCACAATAAAAACCTTAAAAAAAAAACCCTACGAAAAGTAAAAAATGACAAGCCCTTTCTTGTTGTTGAAAGCCTCATCTCTCTCCTGTAGAGCAGCTGGTAGATTTGAATTGCTGAACCTGTGGTTAACAGAGATTAATGCATAACCTACTACACCACCAGGGATCCAAAAGCCCAAACCAAACCATTTGCCGCCAAGTCAATTATAACGCAGGGCAACCTCATGTATTTCAGAGAGAACTGTGCTCCAGAAGGTCTTGGAAGGCTGTGATCTTTCGGAAGTAGAACACCAAGCCTTTTTTTCAATGCACCTCTGGATGATCTGAACTATCAACCTTTTGTTTAGTGGCAGAGTCTTTAACCATTTCCAACACCCAGGTAAACCACAGGCCACAAGTCAACCTGAAAACAGGTTTGAGATGCACTACAGTTTCCATGTATTTCCCTATTACATAATCTTTATCATTATATAATTCTGAAAGCTAAAAACAAGTCCTTTTCCAAGTAGAGACACACTGACACTTAGGAAAGCTTTTCTTTTACCTTGTGCATCTATTAACATTCTTAATGTTCCCAGAAGTTTAAACTGAACTGGAGGCATTTCAGATTTAAGGAATTTCAAAACTGCCTCTGTGACACCAGCTGATAACATCTTTGCTTTGTTTACAACTATAGAGAGAATGAAAGGAAAACAGTGGTTACAATGGTATTAACATGCTTGATGATAAACATTCAGTTCAACCCATAATTATTGGATGTCTATTATCTCTATGGTCCTAAGTTACACTTTTCTATTTAAGAAGCATCATGTGGCTTTTCTATGGCTTTTATGAATGAAATTTTTTATAAGAATCTTGTGGTTTTTTTATAGGAATAGAGCATACAGAATCATATTTATTAAGTTTTAAAAATGCATTATCAAAATATTTACTTAAATAATCTATAAAGGATATATGAAAATGCTGCATTCTAATTCACAAAATATACAACTATTCAGTGTTAATAAATGCTTCTCTCTACCTCTGCCCTTCACTCAACAGTGTTATGTATTTTATAACCATTAATAAACAATATTAATCTGCTAAATGAATGATAAATATTATTGCTAATGTTAGATGGACTGAAAGCAGACAATACCAGAAAGATTTTTACATGTATTTTACTGACTCTGTAAAGTCATTAAAATTGTAAAGTCATAAAAAAGCATTGATTGTATGGATCAGAACAAAATATGAATAACATTGCATCTGAGAATTACAAAACACTTGTGTTTTGAGAATTACAAAACACTTGATTTTCTTCTCTTTTCTTGGTCCAACAGTTCAGCTAATCATGTACAGTAATATTTTCCCAGAACAACAAATTCTACTCCCTCCCAAGCTGCCTCCTATATTCAGTCTTACCTGGAATGGCCAGGTTTCTGAGAGCACTCAGAGCTGCATGCTGAACAGTCACATTGCCATCCTCTACGTGTCTATCCAGTAGATCCATCAGTTTTTCTACAATTCCATTGTCTACCATATGGATACAGTTTCCATCTGAACAAAAGAAGAGAACTCTTTAAAACTCTTCTTTAACAATGTCTGTAAATACTTTATAATACTGACTCCTACCCAATATCTACATTACAGAAAACCGAGTTCTATAAAGAGTTAGTTCCATCACTTTCTCCTGTCAAATTTACAGATTTTTGTGTTAACAGAATGAGAAGTCTAATCATAAATATTATGAAAAGAGATGAAAATTTCAATATCAGACATTCCTAGTGTATAGTCTGATATGTCAAGAGGATGAGGAAGTAGGAAAAAAAATGCTTAAAATGTCCTCCAATAGTTTTCATCTCTAGTGAAACCTACTTGAGTTCTGCTAATGTTAATACAGGTATCGCTTTCAGTCTGCTTTACACCACTTCACTTCTATAAAAAACGTACATTCATACCTATTTTGCTAACTGAAAGCAATCCAAAGAGGATTTTCACTTTTGTGAAAGAAGGTAAAAAGCGAAACTGATGTTCTGTGTTTGTTTTGCATTGAGTTACTAAAGAGGCAGAGTGTACCCCAAAGTAGGTTAGCCAATCTTTTTCTTCCCAAGGAACTACAACAGGCAATTCAGTATCAAGTCACCATAGCTTTGAACTGCATCTGTTAATACTATAAGTTAGTTTTAATGTGTTATTTGGTATGATTTAGTAGGATATTTTTTGGGATCTAGGAGCACACAAAAATGTTTACCATATATATTAATGGTAATTGTTTCTTTGGTTTATTCCATTTGGGTTTCTGCAAGCTTTCATATATGCAGTTCACTTTCACACAGCAAGGGAAGCTTGTATACAGAAACAGTTCTCTACAATTTGTACTTGTTGTTATAAAAAGCCGTCGGAATCAGTTCTAACTTGTAGTGACCCTGCATAGGGTTTCCAAGTGACTGGTGGGTTTTGAACCGAAAACCTTGTGGTCTCAGTCTAGTGCTTATCCTACAGTGCCAAACCACGAGTCTGTATTTTATACTTACATCATGGTAATACTTACTTTTCAATGAAACATTATATCAAATATTTACAAAGTAGTAAGAATAGTATAATGAACTAGTATGTATCCCTCAGATACTACAATGATTATCCATATTTCCAGTCTTAAATCCATTGTTTTTGACTAACATATGAAATCAAGATGGTCCCCAAAGAGGAAGGAGTAAAAACTGGATAAGTAATCTACTGTAATAGGCTATAAGCGATCACTTAGATTGGAATATAATCAAATTATAAAAAAATAATAACCCATATTTCCTAAATGTAGCATTATAGTAAGTTTTTTGACTGAATAGCCATAGTACCCAATTTCAGTAATAAAATATAATATAAAAGGCCTGTTGTTGTTGTTATGTGCTGTGGAGTCGGTTCCAACTCATAGCGACCCTGCACAGGGTTTCCAAGGCTGTAAATCTTTACAGGAGCAGAAAGCCTCATCTTTCTCCCTTGGAACAGCTGGTAGTTTCAAACTGCTGACCTAGCGGGCTTGCAGCCCCATTTGTAACCACTGCCTATGAAATAATCTTAAACTAATTTAGAGAATTAACCACACTTAGGTGTGGCATTGTAGGGTAATCACTCGACTGCTAACCACAAGGCTGACACTTCAATTCTACCAGCTGCTCCTTGGAAACCCTATAAATGGTCACTGTAAGCTGAAACTGACTCAAAGGCATTTAGCAATGACAACAAATGTTCGTATTCATAAAAGGGTAAATTGAGGTACAACCACCTTAGAACAAATACTTAAAAGATTATTAAGCGTAAAATGAAAGTATCAGACAAAACAACACCATGCAAAAGAGCATGGCCTCCCAGATTAGATGTCTATTAGAACAAGACTCAAGTATACAAAGTTCAAGAGAGTAAAGTTCTCAAAAGAAATACTTCCTGGATTTTAAAAATAATATATGCATAAATGACTGGAGTTTAGGAACCCTAGTATGGTGCAACAAAATAATGCAATGCACTGCAAGGTCAGTTTGACGGTAAGGTCGATGGCTCAAACTCACTGGCTGCTCCCCAGAATCCCTATACAGGGTCGCTATGAATCAGAACAGACTCGACAACACATTTAACAACAAAACAACCAGAGTTTAGTTAAATAGCCTATGCAATTTACTACAAAATTGATTATATTAACTTCATATCTCTGAAAAACTAAAAACACATACATACAAACTGTAGACAGACACTTATGAATTGCTCTAGTTTTAATACATGTGGTGTTAAAGCAAAAAACATACAATGTAGAAATTTTTATTTTAAAAAGACGAACTAACACATTTACCGTTTCTGGCAAAATTTGCAATTGCCAATGCTCCAGCAAGCTGTAATTGGTGGTTATTGGAAGGAATCCAACAAAGCACCTTTTGAAACACATTGCCTTTTCCTCCTTCAAATAATTTCTGCATGGATTCATCTGGAGGTAAACAAAACAAATAATTAAACAAGAGAAAAATAATTAAGAGTAAACAGTATCTCCATTTCTATGTGAATATCTAGCTGAGAAACTACATACCTCCTCATACACTATAAAGTCTTAAGTAGAAAGGTAATGGTTCTTTTAAAAACAAACTTCATAAGGACTAGACAAAATAATTTAGAATTTTTCTAGACTAAGTCACATTGGATGCTCTGACAAGCAGCCATCTAGCTACTTTCTGAATAGAAAACTAGCCTCGTCTTTCTCACTTGCTGTCTCGGTCAACTGCTCCTTACTAACAGGCAGAAAGCTTTCCTCCTATTATGTGAAACTTGTGTCTTGCTGTAATTTTTATTAGTTCAATGTTGGTCCTTTGGTGCCACAGCTATCTATTTTATATGATAGCTCTTCAAATCTTAGGAGACAGCCAAAATTCCTTTTTTTCAGGTTCATTATCTCTACTTTTCTTCAAATGATAAGTCTGAAGTTTTAAAATCATGGTATCAACAGGATTATATGACAAACGAATAAGAGAAAATGACTAGTATATTAATTACCTAAAGAAAAGACTTAAATACATTTTTAAAAACCTGACGAGAATGTTCTTGGCTAGCATAGAATATAACTCACCTCCAAGTAGTAGTAAAACCATTAGATCTGAAGCAGTTTTGAGCTCAGCAATATCATCCTCTTTGTCACTATCCACCTTCTGCTGAACAATCTCTAGTAGACATTCTACCAGGCCTGCTTCAACCAACTGTAGCTTAATAGCATCTAGGAAGAATGTCAATAAAACCACAATTTGAGATGAAATAAACACTCTGGTATATTAAAAAAGAAAAAAAAGAAGAAAATAAAAATTCACGATTTTCATAACATTCCTCAAAAGATTGTAGCTTCAAAATGAAGTATCTGCCGTGCAGGTTAAATACACAAAAAGCTTTAGTTCACTTTCTCTTGGTTATGCCAACATTCACAACGTCTCACAGCACCTAAATGGCACGGCATGTAACAACATCACTGCATTATTCTAAATGCTACTTTCTTTGTAAAAGCAATACTGTGAAATATCCCACCAAATCCACTCACTATCATCTAGCTGATTCCGACTCATATTGACCCTACATAAGATTTCTGAGGCTGTAAATCTTTGTAGGAGCAGAAAGACTCAGCTTTCTCTTGAGGAGGAGCTGGTGGATTTGAACTGTCAACCTTATGGGTGGTTAGCAGTCAGTCCAGTGCTTATCCTACAATGACACCAGATCTTCTTAAAATACTCCACAGTAATTAAACATAAAACACATAACAACTGTTATAGTAAATTAAAATATATTCACTAACAGAGCTTGGAATTTGAATCTGCTATAAAGTTACTAACAGATGTAAAAACACAGTAATTGATCCACGCTCAGGGGGGTTTAGTCTTTAGTTTTTAGGCTCCCTCACCTGCTCTATGAGGGCAGTTTCTAGGAAGACTGGAAGCCATATACTGACTAAACCACTACATTCCTTGGTCCTTTGTCACTGCTCCTTCCTTACAATGTGAGGGTTACAGGTCCAGTCAAACCAGTTTCAGTCCAGGTTATCTTCAGACTGGTCAGGATGCACTTCAAGAACAGAACACTAGTATGATCTATTCTGCAGTCCTGGTGAGGTGCTGTAGACTAAGTACTGGACCATAAAGTTGAGTTGAGATACAAGGTTGGCACTTCAAACTCCCCAGCCACTACTCAGAAACCCTATACAGGGTTGCTATGAGTCGAAACTGATTCGATGGCACTTAACATGATCTATTCTATTAATTTCAGAGATTGATATCAAGACCCTACCTATGCACAGGAGAGATGTCAAATAATTAATGTTCAAAAATAAAGTAAAACTAACCTGTAGTTTTTAGGAATACTTGATAAAATAGGAAAGAAAAGTAAGGCAAAGATAACCATAATGATCAGGGTACTTATCTGAGAGGAAGCAAGGGATTTAAAATGCTAAAGGTGCTGTATGGTATGTCGGCCCTGATGGAAGTGGGAGCGTGGCGTCACCATGAACAGTCCACCAGGGATATCTGTGCTATTGGTTTTAGAGCTAAATTCAGGGTTCTTCTCAGTGCACAGGATAGTACTGTGTTGCCTGATGGAGTGGATGCAAGCATGGTGCTTCTGGTACCATCTGCCACTCTGGCAATGAGAAAGATGGGGCTATTCTGAACAGTCCACCCAGAAGACCTGTGCTATTAGTATCAGAGCCAGAGATCAGGAGACCTTTCCACGACACAGGAAATCCATGTGGTAGCTGGTGGTGCCAAGTGGCTGCAGGGCACTGGAGACATCTACACTCTGGGAGGAGGAAAGACGTGGATGGTGTAAGATGTACTTTTCCTATTATCATTGGTCCTTGTCTTCTTCATCTTACAATTCCTTATTGTTGCTCTTTGTCCACCATTACAGAGTTCTTAAAGAACTGAACGTAGGCAGCTTTTACTAGTGTCTCTGTGGGAATGGTTGGAATCTTATATCTGTCCACATCACCATCTTTGCTAAAGTTTCCATATTCACATCCATATCGGTCTTCCCCATTAGGGCAGCTATTATACCTTGCTTATCTTTGTATTTTAATTTAAGCTGGATGACATAAATGCTTTGAATGTATTTGATACTGTTTCATATAAAACCAGACTGCAAACTGTTTAGGAATACATATGCGGTAGTGATGGGTGTGCGCCACCAAGTTGGTTCTGACTCATAGAGACTCGGTATAGGGTTCCCAAGGCTGAAAAATCTTTATGGGCGTAGAAAGACTCATCATTCTCCTATGGAGCAGTTCGTAGATTTGAACTACTAACCTTGCAGTTAGCAGCCCAGCTTGGAATCAACTATGCTAACAAGGCTCCTTACTACATATACTACACGAGACATTTTATAAGTAAATTTTAGTTTTTGGTTGGATTTAAATTTAAGTCCTTGGTACCACCAAACTGCATACATGAAAGGCAATGGCAGTCTCAGCCTGCCATTTGGAAGAAACAAATCCTAAGAATTAAAAGAAAAATTATATGGTTTAATGTCATTTTGATGTGTAAAAACTTAGTTTTTTCTGTCATTAGGAACACAGATTTTTTAATCAGTATCTTAGGATACAAAGAATATTCAACCTGGAATATGTTTTTTAAAAGGTACATTTGCACTGTGCTATGCTGAAAGTAGGGCGTTTCCTTGGTTACAGAAAGCTAAGGCTAGAAATGTGTGGTGATTGGTACTGAAAACCATGATGTGAAACCCAAAATACTATAAGTCCTGAACCATACAAATCCCAACTTTAAATGTCAGAACCACTCTCCTTTGCATATTATGAAAATCAAGGATGATATCCTAAGGATTAGGACAGAAGAAACTTTTTGACGGTATCTCTCTATCATCGTACTACTATAAAACAAATAAAGGTTAAAGTGATGGAGGAGAAAATAGAAACAAGACATAAAAAATATTTACTTAAAAACATGCACGGAAAAAAACAAACAAACAAAAAAACATGCACGGAATGTTACAGGTGATTTTCTAGCAAAAAGGAAAGAAAGAAAAAAGCTAGCAAGAAAAATAATTACAAAATTTTCATTTGGCAAAACCAATGAATAAGATGAAATTTCAACAACTTTCTCTCTAACAAATCAGACCCAAATTATTTACAAAATTTTTAAATATGTGAAGATTAAAGTTTGCATATCTCTATTCTCAGTTTGACTGTGATTACATATACATGTAGGAGGATAAAATGCCATAATTAGTAGGAATAGCAAGGCATTCTGCCAAAGCAGACAGCCAGTACACAATTACCAACACCATTCTGCCCAAATACAGCCACATCAATCACTATAAGTTTATATGGATGTATGTATACATAAACAGGAGTTCTGGTGTGGTGCTGTGGGATGAAGCACTGGACCACAGGGTCAGTTTGAGGCACAAGGTTGATGGTTCAAACTCATCAGCTGCTCCTTGGAAACCCCATACAAGTTCGCCATTGAGTCATTAACTAACTTGACAGCACTTAACAATATACATACATACATAAATACACACAAACATATATATGTTTAAATATGCTAAATAGTTGAAAAAAAAAAAAGAAACTGCGAATGGATAAAAGTACATAAAACACACAAAGATCAAGAAATTCATTGCCAACACACCCCAGCACATACACCTTTCTCATTTTAAATCCCTCATTTATTTCCTCCCTCTCAAATAACTTCCCAGATCTTTATTTCTAGTTGTTATTGTTATTGTTGTTGTTAAGTGCTGCTGAGTCGACTCCGACCCATAGCAACCCTGTATACAGTTTCGGAGGAGCAGCTAGTGAGCTTGAACCGCCAACCTTACAGTTCAAACGGCTTTGCAGTCTGGTGCATTAACCCACAGCGCCCGCCATCAAGTCCATATTGACTCTCAGCGACCCTATACACAACAGAAAGCCACACTGCCGGTACCAGGCCAACCTCACAATCTTTCCTTGTTTGAGCTTACTGCTGCTGCCACTGTGCCAATCCATTTCGTTGGGATCCTCATCTTTTTCTCTGATCCTCTACTTTACCAAATATGATATCCTTAAGTGACTTGTCCTCCTGACAATATGTCCAAAGTAGCTGAGATGAAGTTTAGCCATCCTGGCTTCCAGAGAGCATTCTAGTTGTACTTCTTCCAATACAAATGTTTGTTCTTTTGGCAGTCCAAGGTACTTTCATTATTATCCTCCAATACCATAACTCAAATGCTTCAATTCTTCTACGGTCTTCCTTCACTAACTTTCGCATTCATATGAGGTTATTGAAAACACCACGACATATCAGACGCACCTTAATCCTCAAACTTAGTTCTCTTGAACACTTTAAAGAGACTTTGTGCAGCAGATAAGCCTAATGCAATACATCATTTGATTTCTGTGGTCTGAGTACAATGAAATCTTTGTCAACCTCAATATTTTCTCCATTTATATGGATATTGTTTATTGGTTCAGTGGTGATAACTTTTGTTTTCTTTATATTAAGCTGCAACCCGTAACTAAGGCCATGGTCTTTGATCTTCATCAGTAAATATTTTAGTCCTTTTAACTTTCAGCAAGCAAAGTCATATCATCTGCATATCACAGGTTGTTTGAGTCTTCCTCAAATTCTGATGCCACATTTTTTGCATATAAACAGTCTTCTTGGATTATTTGCTCAGCATACAGATTGAATAAATATGGGGAAAGCGTACAACCCTAACACACACCTTTCCTAATTTTAAACCATTCAGTGTTCCCTTCTTCTGTTTGAACAACTGCCTCTTGGTCTATGTACAGGTTCCTCATGAGTATAATTAAATGTTCCGGAATACTCATACTTTCCAACGTCGTCCATAGCTTGTCATTTTCCACACAATCGGTAGCCTTTGCATAGTCAATACATCACGGCTAGACATCTTTCTGGTATCTTCTGCTTTCAGCCAAGATCCACCTGATATCAACAATTATATCCCTCGTTCCATGTGTTCTTCTGAATCCAGACTGAACCTTTGAAAGTTCTCTGTCAATGTAAGGTTACAGCCACTTTTGCATTATCTTTACTAAAACTTCACTAGCATGGATTATCAATGATATTATCCGATGACGTCTGCATTCCACAGGGTCACCTCTCTTTGGAATTGGCACAAATATGGACCTCTTCCACTCAGTTGGCCAGGTAGTTGTTTTCCAATTTTCTTGGCATAGATGAGCGAGTGCCTCCAGTGCTGCTTCACTTTGTTGAAAGATTTCAATTTGTATTGCATTGATTCCTAGTGCCTTGTTCTTTTGGAAATGACTTCAATACACTTTGGACTTCTTCCTTCAGCATCATTGGCTCTTGATCATATGCTACCTCTTGAAATGTTGAACATCGACCATTTCTTTTTGGTACAGTGACTCTTTGTATTCCTTTTCTCATCTTTTGATACTTTTTGCATCATTCAATATTTTGCCCATAGAAATTTGAACACATCAAGTTGAGGTTTCAATTTTTCCTTCAGATCCCTCAGCTTGAGAAAGGCTGAACCTGTTCTTCCCTTTTGGTTTTCTAACTCCAGGTCTCTGAGCATTTTGTAGTAATATATGGCTTTGTCTTCTCAAG
>NW_006408734.1:1261417-1263618 GCF_000296735.1 Chrysochloris asiatica
GTTTAAAATCAGGAAAGATGTGGACCAGGGTTGTATTCTTTCACCATACTTATTCAATCTTTATGCTGAGCAAGTAATGCATAAAGTTGTATTATATAAAGAGGAATGTGAAATCAGGATTGGAGGAACCAATCACAACCAGCAATATGCAGATGATACAACCTTGTTTGCTTAAATTGAAGAGGACTGAAAACACTTACCAATGAAGATCAAAGACTACAGACTTCAGTATGGATTGCACCTCAACGTAAAGCAAACAAAAAATCCTCACAATTGGACCAAAATATAACATCATGATAAATGGAGAAAAGATTGAGTTGTCAAAAACATTATTTTGCTTGAATCCTCCAAGAAATTATAACAACATATTGCATTAGGCAAATTTGCTGCACAAGCCCTTTTTAAAGTGTTCAAGAGCCAAGATGTCAGTTTGTGGATTAAGTTGCCTGATCTAAGCCACGGTATTTTCAATAACCTCATATGTATGTAAAAGTTGGACAATGAATAGGAAGAACAGAGAAGAATTGATTCATTTGAGTGATGGTGTTAGAGAGGAATATTAAAAGTACCATGGACTGGCATAAGAACAAACAGATCTGTGTTGGGAGAAATACAGCCAGAATACTCCTTTGAAGCCAGGCTCCTTTGAAGAGTCCCTTTAGAAGGGCATCATGCTTGGTTAAATGGAGGGTCAGCACAAAAAAGGAAGACCACCAACGAGACAGACTAGCACAGTGGCAGCAGCAATGGGGTCAAGTGTAGCCAATTGTGAGCATGGTACAGAACCGAGCAGTGTTTCATTCTGGGTATATTCCTAGAAATGGAACCAGTGGATCATAGGGAATGCATATCTTCAACTTTATTTAGTAGGCACCAGCTGTTTTCTTAATTCTATCAACTTACACTCCACCAGCATTTAATGAGTCCTGGTGTGGCACTGTAAGATAAGCAATGGACTGGTAACTTCAAAGTCAGTAATTCAAACCCACCAAATGCTCTTGGAAATTCTATGTATGTTTGCTATGAGTGGGAACCCACGAAACAGGACACAACAATGACAACAACTATGAAGATCAGCAATTAATGAACATTTCTACTGCTTTATTCTTGTCAACATTTATTACCAGATTTTCTGGCAGGTATATAGTGATATTTTATTTTTGTTTTCACTTAAAGAATATTTGCATTCCCTGATTCTGAAAACGAGTGACCATACTTTCTTTAGCCTATTAGCCATTTGGCTTTTATCTTTTGTGACGTGCATCTACCTTTGTCACTGGGTTTTCTTCATTTTCTTAGAGTTTTATATATATATATATGTATGTATGTATGTATATAACATGAGCTATCAGTTAGATATTTTATAAATATCATCTCTTACCCACTGTCTTGCTTTTCACTCTTAATGATGTCTTTTGACGAGCAAAAGCTTTTACATTTAAAGTAACCAAATGTATCAATCTTTTCCTGCATGGTTTCTGGTTTTTTTTGACCTCCACAAGTTTTCTGTACAATAAAGCTGTTTAGAAATTCTCCAATCTTTTAAAACGATTTTCACTCTAGTATTTAGGTCAATAGAATTTGTATATATACAACATGTGGCATGTCTCCAGTAATATTTTTCGTATCACAGCATTCACTTTTTAAAAGACTGTTTTTTCCCCTTGCTTTGCAGCAACTCTTATTTTTAAAAACAAATTAAGCACCTATTAGTAATTTTATTTGTTTCTGGGTTATCTATTGGTCTTCTTGACCATTCTTACACCAATGCTGTTGTTGTTAAGTGCTACTGAGTCGATTTTGACTCAAAGTAACCCTGTATATGGTTATCGATGAGTGGCTGGTGAGTTTGAACTGCCAACCTTGAAGTTCAAACTGATCTTCTGGCCTCATGCTTATCTTACAGTGGCCTAGTGCTTATCCTATAGTACCACACCAGGACCAGGACTCCAAGAGACTCCTGTTGTTGTTAAATGCTCTGCAGTGGATTCCGACTCAGCGTCTCTGTATAGGGTGTTTCCAACGAGCAGCTGGATGGTTTGAATGACTAACCTTACAGTCAGCAGTCCAGTGTGCACTAATACCATGCTCTTACTTACTACAGTTACAGTTTAAATACAACTAAGCTTTATTACTGTTATACATAAAAATCTAGTTTTGACTTTCCTCCTCCTCTTTCATATTATCTTTTTTTTTTTTTT
>NW_006408734.1:1264213-1302080 GCF_000296735.1 Chrysochloris asiatica
CAATACCGACTCATAGCGACCCTATGCACAACAGAATGAAACACTGCCCAGTCCTGGGCCAACATCACAATCACTGCTATGACTGAGCCCATTAGTGCTGCCACTGTGCGAATCCATCTCGTTGGAGTTCTTTCTCTTTTTTTCTGACCACAGTATCTTCTTATTAATAGCCTTTTAGATTTGGGACAGAATTGCATGGAGTATATAAGTCAATATGGGGAGATAGCATCATTATAACATGCAGATCTCAAATCTATGAAAATGATGCAGTTTTCCATTTATTTTGATTTTTAAATTTCTATCAATAATATTCTATAGTTCTTTGCACAGAGATCTTCCATTCCTTTTATTGGTTGTATCTAAAGTATTTAATTTTTTTATAGTACAGTAAATGGTATGTGGTATCCTGGTGTGGTGCTGTGGGTTAATGCGCCAGACTGCAAAGCTGTTTGAACTGCAAGGTTGGCGGTTAAAGCTCACCAGCAGCTCCTTGGAAATCCTAAACAGGGTTGCTATGGGTTGGAACTGACTTGACGGCACTTAACAACAAAACAGTATATGCAGTCCTGGTGTGGTGCTATGGGTTAATGCACTGGACTGCATGGTCAGTTTGAGCTGCAATGTCAGCAGTTCAAGCTCACCAGACACTCCTTGGAAATCTTACACAGGGTCGCTATGAGTCAGAATTGACTCGATGGCACTTAACAACAAACAGTATATTAAAAAAAAAAAAAAAAAAGTTTTCCAAAAGTTTTTTGCTGATATCTAGAAGTACAATTGGGAGGTAGCAATCTGATTAATTCATAAATTCTTTTGGATTTTTGATATACATAATCATAGCATCAATAAAGGTTTTATTTCTTTCCTATATCTTTTTTACACTTACTCTATACTACACTGAATAGTTCTTACAATCTAATATTGAACAGAAGCTGTGATGATATTGCTTATTCCCAGGCTCAAAACAAATGATTTTGCTTTACCACTGAGCATGATGTTTTCTGTAGGCTTCTATTTGATATCCTTTTCAAACTAAAGAAATTCCCTATTGCTGGTTGTATTGGGCATTTTTAAAAATCATAAATGCATGTTTAATCTTATCAACTACTTTTATGCATATGCTATGATCATGATTTTTCCCCTTTAATGTTTTAGTGTTGTAAATTACAGTAATCACATTTTTAATATTAAGCACTTGCATTTCCATAAATCAAAGTTGGTTATCACAATTAATTTTTAAATGTATTATTGGATTTGGATTGCTAAAACATTTTGGGAAAATTTGGAACTATGTGCATGGTGAGACTGGTTTTTTATCTTTCTTTTTGTACTGTTTTTATTGAGATTTATAGGTTATGTTGGTCTTATTAAAATGAATAAGGAAGTAGATCTGTTTTTCCTATTTTCTAGAAAAATTTAAGACTGCTTTTATCCCTACTTTATAATTAAGTGAAACTTATTGGTAAAAAGCTTGGATTTGGAGTTTCCTTTATGTGAGTGTCTATAATTATAGACACAATTTCTTTAATAAGATCATTCAAATATTCCATTTCTTCTAGGTCTCAAACTGGTTTAAGCAACTTAGTTAGAGCTGACAGAATCAAGAAGAGTGTACACGTTGCAAAGCAACCAACTCCCATGTTGGCTGGATTTAGACCTGAATAGGAAACAGGTCCACCACTGGACCAATAAACAACATCCATATATATGGAGAAAAGACTGAATGCTGGGAAAGGCTTCATTTTGCTCATATCAACCATAGACACACATGGAAGCAGTAGTCAAGAAATCAAAAGATGTACTGCATTAGGCATATCTGCTGCACAAGACTGATAATAAAATGTTGAAGAGCAAAGATGTCAGTTTGAGGACTAAGGTGCACCTGATCCAAGCCACAGAATTTTCAATACTCTCATATGCATGCAAAAATTGGACAGTGAATAAGGAAGACCTTAGAAGAATTAATGCAGTTGAGTTATGGTGTTGGAGAAGAATACTGAAAGTACCATGAACTGCCTACCAAAAGAACACACAGATCTGTGTTGGAAGAAGTACAGCCAGAGTCTTGGAAGCCAGGATGGCCAGACTTCAGACATATTATCAGGAGGCACCAGTCACTGGAGAATGATATGTTTGGTAAACTAGGGTCAGAGAAAAGAGGAAGACCCCCAATGACATGGACTGGGATAGTGATAGCAACAGTGCGCTCAGGTGTAGCAACAACTGTGAGATTGGCTCAGGATTAGGCAGTGTTCTGTTCTGTTGTGCATGGGGTTGATATAAGTCAGTATCGACTTGATGGCACCTAACAACAAGAAGGAAACCGGTGGCGCTGTAGGATAATAGTCACTCCTTGGAAACCTTATACAGGGGCCCTAAGAGTTGAAACTGACAATCTGTGCTTAATCACAAGAAACAGGCAAAGATGTCCCACTCAAAGATAGCAGCTGACTGCACCACCCTGAGTATGTGTCGCTCTCCATAGTCCTGCATAGTCCTCCAAACGTCTATATATATATTTTTTTTTTGTTCTGGTTAATCTTATTAGTTTACCAATTTTGTTGTCCCTTTCAGATTCAGTTTTGGCTATTATAGGTTTGTATTGTATGTTTTCTACTTTATAAATTTCAGCTTATTATTTCCTTCTTTATTCTTCTTGTGTTCGTGTTACTTTTCTGAGATAAATGCTGAACTCATTTTCAACAGTGGCTTTAACCATTTATAAAATATACACTCAAACAAAAACCAAAAAAAAAAAAAAAAATCCTGTAAGTATGGATTATCTACATATTAACAACAAGAAATAGGCAACGGTGCCCTGCTCAAAGGTGGTGGTTGACTGAACTACTTTGAATAATTCTATATATAATCTTTCTTTTTATAGTTGCTTTCTATAGTTCTATACATAACCCAATCTTTCTTTTACTTTCATTACTAGGACAATTTCTAGTCAGAACTTGCATTATGATTTCTTCTTTTATCTAAACGGTAATGGAAGCATACTTCTGTATTTTTTTATATCTAAACATGCAGCAACAATAAAAAACATGCAGGGGATTTCCTATTTCTCTTTTAATTGTTTATTATAGACAACTCACTTAGATCAGAAAATTTATGCTATAGGTTGGCAATTTTTTCAAATTTGTTGAAAATTCATTTATGGCAAGTCAATGCTTTTAAACATTTAAAATATACTTTAAAAAAAAAAGGGGGGGATCTTCAGTTTAGTGCAGTGGTAATCCATTAATTTTCTTAATCATGCTAAATTTTTACATACTTATTGTTTTCCCTACCCTTGTACTATAGATTACTGAAAGAGGTATATTAAAACCTCTCATCATGTTGGTAGGTCTGTCAGTTTCTCCTCACAGTTCTGATAATTTATTCTTCATATGTTTTAGGATAATGTATGATTATTATATTTTCTTTAAGAAATGAACCTATGTCACTATAAAGAAATATTTTTACTCTAGGAATTCTCATTATCTATTTTATCAAATTAATCTAACTATCTCAGACTTTGATAGATTTGAATGGTATGTTTTCCTATCTATTTATATCTCCTTATATTCAAGAAGCATCTCTTTTAAAAAGTGTTTGTAACACCTGTTTTAAAATCCAGCCTTTTTTAATAAAAAAAAAATGTATTTACTTAGAAGTATTCAGAATGTCAACAAAACAGCTGCAATTGTTTTTTGTTTGCAATTGCGGAGTGGTATTCAGTTAACAGAATAATTCTTTCCTATGAGCTGCATCAGACAAGTGAAGATGAAAAAAACCAAAAACTACCATCCCCATGTATAACTAATTTGTGCTGTGCACCAACAAGAACCTGCTTTAAATTTCCATGCTCTGGTAGTGTAGTGGTTACGAATCGGGCTGTGAACCGCAAGGTCAGCAGTTCGAAACTACCAGCTGCTCCGGGGAGAAAGATGAGGCGTTCTGCACCCGTAAAGATTTGCAGCCTCGGAAACCCTGTGCAGGGTCACTATGAGTCGGAACCGACTCGACGGCAGTTAACAACAACAAATACTGTATCACACAAGGTTAGTGGCTACTGAAAATACCACAAGGACAAGGCTAGTTAAAGACACATTCTGTAGTGTGTTAACTATACAAAGAGGACACTGTACAGTTTAAAAACAAATCTTACACAGTCTTACATTTCAAATTTTTTTTTTTTCTTTAAAAGGAGTGAGTTGTGTACGGGGGTGGGGGTTAAATGCTTTATAGATAAGACCAAAAAAACTGCACTAGAACCAACTTGTTCATTATCATCATCATCTTCATCCTCTTTGTCCTCCTCTTTCTCTTCCCCTTCACTTTCTTCGTCTTCCTCCTCTTTTCTTTTTCTTGCTTTTCTCAGCCTTGACGACTCCCTTTTTGGCTGCATCAGGCTTTCCTTTACCCCTGTAGGCAGCGATATCCTTTTCGTACTTCTTCTTCAGTTTAGCGGCCTTCTTCTCATAAGGCTGCTTGACATCAGCAGCAGTATTATTCCACATCTCTCCCAGTTTCTTTGCAACATCACCAATGGATAGGCCACAATGCTCCCCTTTGATTTTGGGGCGATACTCTGAATAAAACAAGAAGATGGCCAAATGAGGCCTCTTGGGTGCACTGGGATCCTTGATCTTCTTTTGTGTTTCTCCTTTAGACAGGATATATAGGTTTTCATTTCTCGTACATAACAGGCCTTGTCTGCCTTTGCCATGTCTTCAAATTTTCCTTTCTCATTTGCAGACATGGTCTTCCACCAATCGAAGCACTTCTTGGAAAATTCTGAGAAGTTGACTGAAGCATCTGGGAGCTGCTTCTTGTGCTCCTCCTGGCAAGTTTGCACAAAAATGCATAGGCTGACATTTTGCCTCTTGGCTTCTTAGGATCTCCTTTGCCCATGTTTAGTTATGATTTTTTTTCCATCTGAGTGGCACAGAGTCTGCTATCTGGCTCTGCCTGGCTCGGCACTGTCTCTGTGGAGTGCAATGTATTGCAATGACTGTGAGACTGGGAGCCACCTGACTACTGATTTTTTAACTAAAGCATTTAAGACACTTAACAAGTAATACAATTACTGAAATACTGTGTTTTAAATTTATGGTATTTTTAATGCTATTTGTCCCCACCACCACTCATCTGTCTGTTTAATGCTATTTAATGCTATTTGTCCCCACCACTACTCATCTGTCTGTTGTACTATTACGGCTTGTGTGTTGCTGTGATGCTGGAATATATGCCACTGGTTATTTTAAATATTAGTAGAGTCACCCATGGTGGACAGATTTCAGAGGAGCTTTCAGACTACGACAGATTAGGAAGAAGAGGAGGAACACTTCTGAATGGTCAACCACTGAAAACCCTAAGAATAGCAATAGAACACTATCATATAGTGCTAGAAGATGAGCCCCTCAGGTTGCAAGACACTCAAAACACGACTGGGGAAGAGCTGCCTCCTCAAAGTAGAGTCGACCATGATGACGCAGATGGAGTAGAGCTTTCAGGACTTTCATTTGCTGTTGTGGCAACAAAAAACAGAAAGAAAAACTATACACATCCATCAACAATTAAAACGTAGAATGTATGAAGTATGAATCTAGGAAAATTAGAAGTCATCAAACATGAAATGGAATACATAAAGATATGTATCCTAGGCATTACTGAGCTGAAATAGACTGGTATTAGCCATTTTGACTCATACAGTCATGTTCATGTTTTAGGTGCCAGAGTCGAATCCAACTCATAGTGATTGTATGACAACAGAATGAAACATTGCCCGGTCCTGCACCAACCTCACAATTGTCACTGTTTGAGCCCATTGCTACTGCCACTGTACCATCTCGTTGGGGTCTACCTCTCCTTCCCTGAACCTCCACTTTACTAAGTATGATGACCTTTTTTAGGGACTGGCCCCTCCTGATAAAATGTCTGAAGCATGAAAGATGAAGTCTGCCCATCTTGGCTTTTTAGGAACATTCTGGTTGCACTTCTTCCAACACAGACTTGTTTGTTCTTTTGGAAGTCCATGGTACTTTTTATATTCTTCAACATAACTCAAATGCACCAATTATTCTACAGTCTTCTTTATTCATTTCTCAATTTTCATATGCATATGAGGCTACTGAAAATACCATGGCTTGGATCAAGCACACTTTAGTCCTCAAACTGACGTTGTTGCTACTGAAGACTTCAGAGTTCCTGTGCAGCAGATCTAATGAAATATGCTGTTTCATTTCTTGACTGCTGCTTCCATTAGTGTTAATAGTGGATCCAAGCAAAATGAAGTCTTTGACAACTACAATCTTTTCTCATTTTATAACATAATATAATTTATAAGTCCAATAGTGAGGATTTTTATTTTCTTTATATTGAGATGTAACCCATATTGAAAGCTGTGGTCTTTGATCTTCCCCAATATTTCAAGTCCTCTTCAGCAAGCAAAGCTGTATCATCTGTATATTAAAGGTTATTAAGGGTTTTCTTCCAGTACTGATGCCAGTTTCTTCATATAATCCAGCTTCTCAGATTATTTGCTCAGTATAGAGATTGAACAAATATGGGTAAAGAATACAACTCAGGCACACATCTTTCCTGATTTTAAACCATTCATTATATGCTTATTCTGTTTGAACGACTGCCTCTTGGTCTACATCCTGGTTTTCATTAAGCACAATTAAGTGTTCTGGAACACTCATTCTCTGCAATGTTGTCCTTAGCTTGTCATTATCCATATAATCGAAAGTCTTTATAAATAAAACACAGGTAAACATCTTTTTGGTATTCTTTGCTTTCAGCCAGACATCAGCAATGGTAACGCTCATTCCATATCCTTGTCTGAATCCATCTTGGACCTCTGTCAGTTCCCTGTCAATGTAAAGTTGCAGGTGTTTTTGACTTATCTTGAGAAAAATTTTACTTGCATGTGATTATTAATAATGTTGAATTATTTCTATATTCTGTTGGGTCACCTGTCTTTGGAATGGGCACAAATAAGGATAGATTCCAATAAACAGAACAGGTAGTTGTCTTCCAAACCTCATGGCATAGATATGGGAGTGTCTCCAGTGCTCTCTCTATTTGTTTAAAGGTTTCAATTTGTACTCTCTCAACTCCTGGAACTTTGGTCTTTGCCAATGTCTGCAGTGCACCTGGGAATTCTTCCTTTAGTACCATTGGCTCTTGATCATATTCTACCTCTTGAAACTGTTGAACATCAGCCACTTCTTTTTGGTACAGTGACTCTATGTATTCCTTCCATTTTCTTTTGATGCTTTCTGCATCACTCAATATTCTGCCCATAGAATCCTTCAATATTGCAAGTTGAGACAATCATATAGTTTACTATTCCAGGAATAATACATTTAAGAGTAATGGTTTCGCACTGATTGTCAAAAGAAGCATTTCAAAATCTACCTCGAAGTACAATGCTGTCTGTGATAGGATAATATCTATATGAATCAACTTGATGGCACTAAACAACAATAAGGAGGGAGGCTAGTTACTACAACTATTATTCAAACTTAAGCACCAAACACCAAAGCCACTGATGACAATACTGAAGAATTCAATCAGCTTCTCAAGTCTGAAATTGCTCAAACATATAATCACGATGCATTAATAATTACTATTGATTGGAATGCACAAGTTGAAAACAAGGAGAAAGGATCAGTAGTTGGAAAATATGGCCTTGGTGATAGAAATGATGCTGGAGAGCGCATGATAAAATTTTGCAAGACCTATGACTTACTCATTGCAAACACCTTTTCAAACAATACAAAAGATGATTTATACAGCTGTATCTCATCAGATGGAATAAACAGAACTCAAATTGACTACATGATATTATAGTCAGTTTGAGTTCTGTGTATCATCTAAAACCAGGCCAGAGGCAAACTATGGAACCAACTGCTCATATGAAAGTTCAGGCTGAAGCTGAAGAAAATTAAAACATTTCCATGATAGCCAAAATACAACCTTGATTGTTGTTGTTGTTATGTGCTGTGGAGTTGCTTCCAACTCATAGCAACCCTGTACAGGGTTTCCGAGGCTGTAATCTTTACGGGAGCAGAAAGCCTCATCTTTCTTCTGCAGAACAGCTGGTAGTTTTAAACTACTGACCCTGACAACCTTGATGACACCATTTAGAAGAATTTTGAGAACTTCTAATGAACAGTGTCAGGGACCATGGACCCTGAGGGCCAAGGAAGTGACCTCCTTACGTCCTGGGTTCACATGGACCCTGAGGGCCAAGGAAGTGTCCTCCTGACGGCCTGGGTTCATAGGTTTTTGCAAACTCACTGGATGGCTACCTCTGTGCAATTCTCTTTAGTCTTAATATTGTTCATTCTGTACTTGTTCTTTATGCTTCTAACTCCAGTAATTGTAGCTTTTGGGAAAATGTTAATGTACGTAATGCCTCTTTTAATGGCTCCACTGTAAATGTCACTGCCTTGAAGGTATTGGCAGCGCGTTGGGTCCTGGGAGAAAATTTTTTTGAGGAACAGGCTATAGCCACCTGGGATGACTGTCAGAACTGCTCCCTATATAACTATTCAGTTATGTTTGATATTAACTTAAAACATGAGCTCTTGATGTCCATGTACAATAATAAAACCAAACTTGCCCCATATGACTCAAGACGAACAAGGGCAGGTTTGCTGGGATTATGCAGGGAGGTTCTGCAGAGGAACTGCCCAGGGTATTCACTTGAGGTGGAGTGGTAAATTCTGGGAATACTGGCTTAAAGGACAATGGTGGCAGCCCCCTCAGACCGCCCTTGGGTATAATCAGTTTGATCCAGATGCTCTTCTTCCCCCTGAAGGAATATGAAAATGTGATGATAGAGAGCATTGTAGCATTTGGATAAAGGATAAGGAATGTGAAGGTGAGACCTTGCCCTCTTGGAAAGGTTGAGAGTCGTCTCTCACCTTCCCTGGGACTGTAGCAAGAAAGGATTACTGGCTTAACTTGTCTAAAGATTATCTCTGTGAATCATTAAGCATTATCTTATCTGAATAATCCCATTCTTCTTCTGTAAAGATCTCTTCCTTAAAGAGAGAGAATAAAAGACTGGGGTAGAATTAGTTCTGCGTGCATTCTTGGCAGCAGGACTATCTGCCTGTCAGCTTGTATCCACTCTGGTCTCCGAGTGTTTCTTTCTCTCTTGCCTCTCCAGACATCCCACCTAGAGTTAGTTTTGTGTGCAATGTCTGCAGCAGAACTGTCTGCCTGTCAACTTGCATCAACCTTGTGTGTCTGTCTCTGTGTCTGTATTGTCTCTTTGTCTCTATGCTATATCTTTCGCCTACCAGACCCCCCAACTTCGTGAAACCCACTTCCCCGTTGAGGCTGGACCCCGACAGAACAGATTTGATGCATTAGATGGTCATGACTGAAGACCAGAAGAGTTGCTGACTGACATAAAGAACATCATACATGAAGCAAGAGGTAATTAAAAAGACAGGATAAAAAGAAAAGACAAAGGTGGATTTCTGATGAGACTCTGAAATTTGTTCTTGAGCACAGAGAAGCTAAAGTGAATGGAAGAAATGAGGAAGTAAAAGAGCGCAACAAAAAATTTCAAAGGGCAGCGAGAGCACACAAAGTCAAGTATTATAATGAAATGTTCAAAGACCTGGAGCCCAAAAACCAAAATGGAAGAACAAGCTTAGCATTTCTTAAGCTGAAAAAAATGAAGAACAAATTCAAGCCTTGGGCTGCAATACTGAAGGACTCTGTGGGTAAAATGTTTAATGACACTGAAAACACCAAAAAAAGATGGAAGGTCTCCCTCTTCTGCCGTTCCTGGTGCTGCTTCTGTGCTTGTTTGGTGCAGACCTGGTACCTCTTTTGTAAAGTGGCAGCTGAGGAGACTCCGGCACTTACCATGGCCGATGAGAGACCCAAGGAAGGAGTCAAGACTGAGAACGAGCATACTAATTTGAAGGTGACAGGGAAGGATGGTTCTGTGGTGCAGTTTAAGATTAAAAGGCATATACCACTTAGTAAGCTAATGAAAGCCTATTGTGAATGACAGGGTTTGTCAATGAGGCAGATCAGATTCCGATTTGATGGGTAGCCAGTCAATGAAACAGATACACCTGCACAGTTGGAAATGGAGAATGAAGATAGAATCGATGTGTTTCAGCAGCAGACACGAGGTGTTTTCTTAAAAGGGAGCCTGCTACTTTACTCCAGAACTCTGTTCCTACTGACCAAGAATACATTCTCAATTAGAAAACCACAATTTGGTTCCACCACATCCTGACTACTAGAGTATAGTTTTCTCTATTCTTTCATTTCCTCGCCCCCATTCCTTTATCGTACATAAAGTCACTGGTGCATGTGCACAAGCATATTGCATTTTTTCTTTCTTTTTTACTAAAATGGTCAATGGTATGTTTTGACCGACATCAAGTGGAGATGAGCTGGGGGAAAATACTGGTTCTCTGAAAATCCATCCTTTCTCCATTAGTGGAATGCTCATTCAGCTCTTATCTTTATATTCCAGTAAGTTATTTTGCTCTCACTGCTTAACAAAAAACAACAACATAAAAACTCCTTGCATACCTTGTTTGAATGGAGAATTTTCATTTATCATCATAAAACCAAGGACAATTTTACTTTTTGTATGTAGCTGTTAGCTGTTACATGTAGGACATTCTGTCTGTAAGTAGGGGTAAATTACTCTAAAATAAACGAATCCTAGATAGTTTTCCCTTAAAGTCAAGTGTCATGTTGTTTAAATAAACTTCTTGTTAAAAAAAAAAAAGATGGAAGGCATACACAGTCACTGTTACATCTGGCTTTCACTATTGCTATGAAAAAGTTAGCTATCTAATCGGTGCTCTTTTGAAGGTTCTCTTCTTTTTCTTGCTATTTCTCCACTGGTGTTCTACAATTTCAGAATACTGTATCTTGATGTGGTTTGGGTTTTTATTATGTTTTGGGTTCACTGGGCTTCCTGAATTTTTTTTATCTTTCATAATTTCTAGCAAATTATCTCTCATAATGTCTTTAAATATTACCTCTACCCTTTCTTCTGTCTCTTCTCCTTCTGGGACTTTTACAAATGTACACTTGAGCTTCTCCTTTTAGCCTCTGTATCATTTATAATTTTTTATGCACGTTGGTTCTTTTTTCTCTTTACATTGCATTCTGAATTTTCTTATGAACTACCTTTCATTTAAATAGTTTTCTAACTGAACAATATTTAATCTTTTGTCAAATTGATCAATTAGATTCTTAATTTTGATTGCAGTTTTCAGTTCAGGAATTTCTATATTCTTTTAAAATCTAATAAGAGTCCTGGTGCGGCAGTGTGAGGTAAGCACTGGACTGCTAACCTCAAGGCTGATGGTTCAAACTCACCAGCCACTAGTTAGAAACGCTATACAGGATAGTTATGAGTCGGAACTAAAGCTGTTAACATTAAACAACATGACAATTCATGTTTTCTAGTATCATTCTAAAATATGTTCAATCTTGTCTTTAACTCTTCACATATAATAAGTATAATCTGTTTTTAGTCACTGTCTAACAATTGCATATCTGGAGATTTTCTGCTGTTGACTGTTGTCAGTGATGCTTCTTGTTTAAAATGTTTGATCCTTTTTCGTTATGTGTTAGATGTCATATTTGAAAAATTATTTATTGTAATAACTTTAGGCCTAAAATGATGCTATTTTTGTCCAGAGAAGATGTTTTCTGAAAAGATTTATAGCCTTGGAAACCCTAAAGAGGGTCACTCCACAGCACTTAACAACAACAGGGACAGTATCAATCTGAGATCACCTCAATCCAGGTTCACAGTTTGAGATTATCTGGGCTATTTATATGCCTCAGAGTTAGGATGTAGTTGAAGGGCCAGCTTGATTATTCTCATTTACTCTTATTCCCAGGGTGCCTTCCTTAAGGTTTTTAGAATAAGGAAGGGAGGGATTCACCAGTATCCTCACTCTTGGCAGACCTGGAACTCCAATTTTTATCACCTTAGCCTGGCAAGAGTACAAAAGTGTTGTGTGGTGTCTTAACTGCCTTTTAATATATGATATATGAATGTGAAAGCTACAGAACCATCCTGCCTTACATTTTAAAACCAAAAGAATTTGGAAAGTAGTTTTGGCCAATGTAGATATAGGTACGGAGTAGAAAATATGGCTGAAGTTAAGAGATATCCTAAATAAAATTTATCATGTTACTAATGAAACAAAGAATGTTTTGAGTTAAATACACGGCAATTAGGTAATATAATAATAGAAAAGCAACCAGAAAAGTCATCATGATAAAAATATCACGAGGTTCATCTATTTTCTCACCATTTTCTGCCAATGGAGCAAGAACTTCAAAAATCATTTCCCTCTTATCATGTTCTATTTGTTTCTTGAAGAGTTTTACCAGCTCTTCAGCAATGTTTGTACTGGCAAACTGTTCTTTACTTGACTCTGCAAAATTAAAGAGAGTAAACAAACAATATTAAACTCAGAAATTGTTTACTGTTCTATTCAATGTTTGGTCATTTTGTACTATTACTAGTCAACATAAACACTCTTCAAATATCGACCCGAATCCATAATTTAATGCCTTCGAAAAGGGAAAAGTCTAAGGCTTTAAAGGAAATGTTCTGATGTGATTATTCAAAGATATAAAAAAAATTTTCACAACTATCATATAATTCACAATAAAACATTAAAAAAAATAAATAAATATTTTTCACTAGTAAAACACATAGACAACTACAGCAACAATAAAATTAGTAAGTGGTATGCTTTTGTACTATTCCTGGAATCCCTACTAATTAAAGGCCAATTCTTCACATATTATTTGAGGTCTCATTTCTTCTTCCTTCTTCAGCATCTCCAACCCTTCCTCTTTAGGAACTCTGGTAGTGTATTGGTTATGAGTTGGGCTGCTAACCTCAAGGTCAGCAGTTTGAAACTACCAGCCGTTCTATGGGAAAAAGATGAGGCTTTCTGCTCCTATAAAGATTTACAGCATCAGAAACCCCATGCAGGATTGGCTATGAATCGAAAAAGACTCCAGGGCACATAACCACCACCACCACCACATTTTTACAAACTTATTTCTTGGTGAAACTGTCTACGTATATTCTATTTGCTCAATTCACATGTATCCCTAACCTACTTTAATTCTGGTCAATCTCTAACCTAATCCACAATCTCCTTTGCTTGGTCCTGTTTTCCACCAGATCATTATACATTCTATTTATTTGAGACTTGGTATAAAAGCTCTGTGTTACAGCGGTCAAACACCAGCTGCTCCATGGAAGAAAGATGTAGCAGTCTGTTTCTGTAAAGATTTATAGCCTTGGGAATCCTATGTGGAGGCAGTTGTTCTATGTCCCATAGGGTTACTTTATTTTTAACTTCCTCAGTACTTACTCTCACCCTAAGCAATCAAATTCTTTTACATATAACATGTTAAATATCTCTATGTTGATACATACATAATTATATCCCTGGACTCCAGATTACATATTTCTTATTTGACATTTCCACTTGGTTATCTCTCTAAAATCCCAAACACAGTATATTCAAAATGGACTTTTGATATTGCCGTATAATCTGATCTCAAGGTTATCCTTCTTTGATTATAATGGCTTTTATGTGAATTTCATCATTAGATAGTTATAACCACTAATCCTTTCTCCTTGATTCTCAATTGAGAAATGGATGATCATTGTTTACTGGGGTGGAGTGAACCAACAATTCAACTTCCTTCCTAAGAGATTAAGTAGCTGTTCTTCACAGTTCATGAAATTGGAGCATTTACAAAAGATTTCAGCACACAAACATAAAAACCATGAACAGGCTCTCCATATGCAACTGCAATTATTTAAGTTCTTCCACAGCACAGCTTATCCAAGGAATGCTACTCTCTACCACTGAGCTGATCCCAGCTCATAGATTCCTTATAGAACTCTTCCATAGGGTCTCCAAGGCTGTGAACTGCCTCATCTTTCTCCTGTGGAGCAGCTGGTGAGTTCAAACCATTCAATTACCAACCCAACATTTAATTCACTGGGCCACAGGGTTCTTTTTTTTATTATGTGAGGTAATATGCAGATGATACAACCTTGCTTGCTGAAAGTGAAGAGGGCTTAAAACATTTACTGATGAAGATCAAAGAGCACAGCCTTCTGTATGGATTGCATCTCAGTGTAAAGAAAACAAAAATCCTCACCACTAGACTAATAAACAACATTCTTATCGATGGAGAAAAGATTGAAGTTGTCAAGGACTTCATTCTTCTTGGATCAACTATCAACACTCACTGAAGCAGCAGTCAAGAAAACAAATGACATATTGCATTAGGCAAATCTGCTGCACAAGACCTTTTTAAAGTGTTGAAGAGCAAAGATTTCACCTTGAGGACTAAGGTGCACCTGACCCAAGCCATGGTATTTTCAATAACCTCATAAGCATACGAAAGCTGGACAGTGAATAAGGAAGACAGTAGAAGAATTGATCCCTTTGAGTCATGGTGTTGGAGGAGAATATTGAAAGTACCATGGGATGCCAAAAGAACAATCAGATCTGTGTTGGAAGAAGTAAAGTCAGAGTGCTCCTTGGAGGTCAGGATGGCCAAACTTCGTCTATCATGTTTTGGACATATTGTCAGGAGGGACCAATTGCTAGAGATGGATATCATGTTTGGTAGGGTGGAGGATCAGAGAAAAAGAGGAAGACCCCCAGTGAGATACATTGGCAAAGTGGCAGCATCAATGGGCTCAAGTGTGGTAACAATTGTGAGATTAGCCCAGGACTGGGTAGTGTTTCGTTCTGTTGTGCATAGGGTCGCTATGAGTCGGTACCGACTTGATGGCACCTAACAACAACAACAAAAATATGCATCAGCCTTAGGTTTTTATATACTCTCCTAAAAATAAGAAAAAAGAAGGGCCTTCCATAGGGTAAAGGAAGACTTTGCTATAATTTATTTTCGAGAGCACCAGTCCACAGATGGAAATCCACAAATGTTATTTAAAATAATCTAGTAAATGAGTTAAAAAAAAAAAAAAAGGACAGATGAAGTTAATGATGTATTCATTTAGCATAATATAGTCAAATTATTATTTTGACAGGTAATCAATATAAAAAATATTGGTGAGATATTTAAAATTCCTTCATACCAAGTCATTGAAAACCAGTGTGTATTTTATACTTACAATACATCTCAATTTGTTGTTAAGTGTTATGGAGTTGATTCTGACCCATAGTGACCCTATACAGGGTTTGCAAGGAGCGGCTGGTGAGCTTGAACCGTAAATCTTGTGGTTTAAACCGACTTTGTAGTCCAGCACATTAACCCTCAGTGCCACACAAGGCTATCCATATTTCAGTGTTCAACAGCCATACATGTTGTTAAGTGCCACTGAGTCAGTTCTGACTCATAGCAACTGTGTAGAGGGTTTCCAAGGAGCAGCTGGTGGGGCTAAAACAACGACCTGTGGTTAGTGGTCCAGTGCTTATCCTACAGCATCACACCAGGAGCCCATTGCCACCTATGGCGGATGATTATTTATTAGTGTCCTTCTAGGGATTACTCATACAGAATTGTAAAATTAAAGGAGCTGGTTTGTATGAGTCTGGTTAAGGTGACAGAATATTAAGACAGATTTGAATTATGTTTATATTTGTTACAAAGTTATAAACTATCATTGTGATTACAGAGACTTTGTCTTATTTCTAGCAACAATATTATTGTTGTTGTTAAGTGCTTGTAAGTCGGTTCTGACTCAGAGCAACCCTATATAGGGGTTCTGAGGAGTGGCTGGTGGGTTTGAACTGCCGATATTGCTGTTCAAACCAACCTTGTGGTGCAGTGCTTATCCTACAGCTCCACTAATCTTAAATTTCATTTTAATAGTAGGAAACAATAACATTGTGAAAGAGTAAAGAAATGTTTTTTTTTATTCTTGGTCTCACTCAAATGATGGCAGTGAAAATATGTGTTGGAGACTAGTGTGGAAAAGAAGAAAAGCTAAAGAAGAAAGAAGACAAGAGACATACATAAATACCAGGAAATGGCCAGTGAAACATGAACGGCTTTAAAAAATTAACTCTGAAAAAGAGTCCTTGTTCCCTTAATGAAAAGTAAAGCATTAAAATCAAGAGTATATAGTACACAAAGACTCAGGTTTTTCAGTTAGAAAACCCAAGATTAGAGTCCTGGTACTTTCATTCCTTTATTTATAAAGTGGGGATAATTATTAGAACTGATTTATTTGGTTTCATTATTCCCATAGTAAATAATTTACTCTGAACACAAGGAACCTTTATGGTGCACTGCTTAAGTGTTCAGCTGTCAGCCAAAGGACCTGTGGTTCAAAGCCACGAGCTACTCCCCAAGAAAAAGATGAAGGAGTCTATTTCCGTAAAGAGTGGAAACTCTATGCAACAGTTCTACTCTATCATATGTTGTTGTTGTTAAGTGCCTTCGAATCGGTTCCGACTCATAGTGACCCTCTATAGGGTTTCTGAGGAGTGGTTGGTGAATGGCACACCCTGAAGTTCAAATTGACTTTGTGGTCCAGTGCTTTATCCCACGCACTACAACAGAACTTTATCATATAGGGTCGTTAAAAGTCAGAATTAACTTGATGGCAATGGATTTTTGGTATATGGATTTTAAGGTCACTAATACCCAAGGTGAATTTGATTATAAATGCATTAATGACATCACATGTGGTTCATGACTATGACTTACCAAGTTCTGCTAAATTGCCAAATGCAACAAGACACATTTCTGTAAGAGCTGCATTTTGGCAGTGGATACCCAGTAATTTCACTAAAGTGGGAATTACACCCATGTTGATAAGCTGAGCTTGAAGGGAATCTGTAATACAGAAAAGAAAAAAAAAAATTTACATTGCAAATGAAAATTAAGAAGATAAAACCACACACCTATTCTTCGTCCTTTTGCAAACTCAATGCTGTTTCAATTATAGCAAAGAAAGATAAAATCTATTCATATAATTATCTTGAAATTTTTAAAAACATTTGCAAAAAAAGAGTTAATTCTTGAATTTTTCCAATGCTCAAAAGAAATTCAGAAACTCAAACAATTCAAAAAATATATTATTTAAAAAAAAATAAAGTTATATACTTTCTAATACCAGTCTTTACAAATACATAATTAATTAAATATTACCTATGGCTTCTGAGTGAAAATGTAAGTAACATTTGCATTATAGAAAATCAGAGTATATGAGAAGCATAGAAAACAAGCAAGTTTAACAAAGACCAAGAAAGAAGAAAAAAGTCTTAAAATTCCTTAAAAGTTTCTTCATAATGATGAGTTGTTGTTGTTAGGTGCCATTGAGTCAGTACCGACTCATAGTGACCCTATGCAACAGAAAGAACACTGCTCAGTCCTGGGCCAACCTCACAATCACAATCATTGCCATGGTTGAGCTCACTGATGCTGCCACCTTGCCAATCCATCTCGCTGGGGGTCTTCCTCTTTTAATGACGAGTACAAGGTATAAGATAAATCAATAAAAATTATTGGTCTGCAGTACTTGTAAGCATGGAATTCTTTGATGACTGTTAGGAAGAAATACAGTTTTAACAAAGAAAAAAAGTAAGTTACTTAAAATTTTTTTCAGTTCACAGTTTTATTTAATTTTACTGACAGATTGTATGAGTAAAAGAAAGAAATATTTTTCTTCAGAGGTGAAGACAATGAGGTAAACATAGCCTTGTGATCATAGTCTGCCTTCATTTTCTAAGCAATAAGTTGGTTTTAAAGCATTTAAACATGTTTTGGTGTTCCACAATGGTTTTTCATAGAGAATGGTAAATTACCTGTAGCAAAGCTGAAGGGAAACAAAAAAACAACCAAAAAACCCTGTCTCTTAAATTTAAGAGAAAAGAAAAATAAACACTCACATGTTTATGTAAAATACTACTGCTGCCAAAAATTGGATCATCCAAAGATATAGGAATGCTTGTTCCATAGTTTTCTTTTTGTTTAAAATTACTGCATTTGTGCATACAATGCACACACATAAATAGCACATATGCATATAATTTCCTTAGTGCACTTAGAAAACTAATGCTGGGAGGGGTTTTTTACAATTTGCAAAAAAAACCACACAAAGGATATATCATTTGCATAAAAATATGATGCATACTATTTCTAAGCAAATAATTTTTTCCAAATTCTTTTATATTGCCTGTTGGGAATCAAAAGTTAAAACCTTGTTTCTGCCAAAACTTATTTTCTTTATAGCACGTACCACTTTAAAAGAGTTTACCTACTAATTTCATCACACTTCATGGTCAACTTGTGGATGAGGAGGTGGTTGTGTTTTTAGAAAATAGCATAAAATCGGGCCAGATATTACTAGTACGTGTCAGATGGTCTTTATAGTTTTATAGTTAATTTTTTAAGCGTTTAGAGTGTAGTTGTTGCTGTTATTGTTAAGTGCTGTTGAGTCGGTTCCAACTCACAGTGATCCTGTGTAGGGTTCCCAAGGAGTGGCTGGTGTGCTTGAACCACCGACTTTGCAGTTCAAACTGACCTTGCAGTAAAGCGCATTAGCCCACAGGAGGAAACAAGCAGGAAGCTGCCTGGTGCTGCAGTCCTTATGTTCTTTGCTGCTCACAAACTCCACAGTGGCTTCACAGGAGAAAGATGTAGCATAGCAGTCTGCTTCCGGAAAGATTGGTGGTTGGTGGGTATGTGCCGTGGAGTCGGAACCGACCCATAGCGATGCTGTACAGGGTTTCCGAGGCTGTAAATCTTTACGGGAGCAAAAAGCCTCACCTTTCTCCCGTGGAGCGGCTGGTAGTTTCGAAATGTAGACCTTAAAGTTCGCAGCCTGATTCATAACCACCAGAGCTCCTTCCGGAAAGATTACAGCCTTGGAAACCTTATGGGCAGTTATACTCTGTCCTAAAGAGTTGCTATTAGTTGAAATTGACTTCTCAACATCGGGTTTGTTTGGGGAATATTATGAAGAAATAGTCAAAAGACACTTCTTGGTCCTGTAAACTAATGAATAATTATTTGAGTAAATGGTGGGGGAGTATCTAAATTGTTGTTGTTGTTATGTGCCATGGAGTCGGTTCCGACTCATAGCGACTCTGTACAGGGTTTCCGAAGCTACAAATCCTTATGGGAGCAGAAAGCCTCATCTTTCTTCTGCAGAACAGCTGGTAGTTTCGAACTGCTGACCGTGAGATTAGCAGCCCGATTTGTACCACTACACTACCAGAGGGTTAAATCACAAAGAGGTCTGAGAAAAAGGAAAAATTGTATTTAGAGTTTAAGTAGCTAAAACAATTTCATATTTAGCATTGGAACTATGTCTATTCTATTCTAAAAACATTTTTTTTTTTTTGGAAAGACTGTAATGCTTTCAATTAAATTATTTGTTTTTCTACTTTAGATGGTAAATATTTTTCTTAAATAAACGTTTCAACAATGAATGGATAATTCACAGTACTGGCTTTATTTTATAGGTAAAAATATTTATAAAGTAGGGTATAGTATTGTATCTAAATGTTATACTGACAGAATATGTGTATTATTAGTTATAGTTTTAATAATGATGTCATTATGAGGACTGAGGTGCCCCTGATCCAAGCCATGGTATTTTCAATAACCTCATATGCATGTAAAAGCTGGACAATGAATAAAGAAGACTGAAGAGGAATTGATATATTTGCATTATGATGTTGATGAAAAATACTGAATATTCCATGGGCTGCCAGAAGAACAAATAAATCCATCTTGAAGAAGTAGTCAGAATGCTCTTCACATACCAGGATGGTGAGACTATGTCTTATGTGCTTTGCAAATGTTATCTATCAGGAGGGTCCAGACTTAAGAAAAGGACATGATACTTGGTTAGAGGGTCAGAGAGAGATTCCTCATTGAGGAAAACCCTCAATGAGATGAACAGACACAGTGGCTGCAACAATGGGCTCAAACGTAGGAACGATTATGGGAACGGCGCAGGACCTGGCACATGGTCCCTCTGAGTTGGAACTAACTTGATAGCACCTAACAACAACAACAACAACAACAATATACAAAAAACCTTTGCAAGTTAGAAATTATTTTGATTACTTACCAGTAACTACAGTTTTTATTATTAATTCACTTTTGCAGAGACTTTTTACAGTATTATTATTTACGCATTTACTTGACTACCTCTTCAAAAATTACAGAGCTGTCGAATTATTAAATTTCAGGTACGTAAGCGTGAGCACTAGCGCATGCATTGAGTGTGAGTCGAACTCCATTATATATCTGCATATATGTAAGCATCACACACCCCCTCAGTACTGCTGGTACAAACTGTAAAAATCCAACAGTCCAGGGACACCAGAAGATTAACAAATTTTGTGAAACAGGACATCTAGCAGGGGAATGCCACTTTGAAGACAACATTTTTCATATTCTCCTAATTTGGCTTCTCTACCACAAATGTCCAACTTTAAAAGTATGACAAATTTTGGTTCTGGGGAATAGGGACAAAATACTTAAAAAAAAAAAAAGTTGCAGAACAGAACTTAATATAATTTCTGGCATACAAACTGAAAGAGTACTATTTGTTACTGTGGCAGATTAGGCAAAAAGCAGCATTGCCAAATGGCATATGGTGTGAATTATTTAAATCACAATGCTTTGTGAAAATGTGTTTTAAAGTGACCCAGGAGTCAAATTAATTATGTATCACATACAACACACATACGACACACAAATAAATAGAAAACTTGTAGTCATCCAATTGGGCAGACTCACTTTGGACCCTTATTTTATATCTAGTTCTATGATACTATAGGTCCAGATGTATTGGAGGCATGTTGTTCTCCTTGGATAATGAAGGCCCGGGGGGTAAAAAAGCTTTACTGAAACAAGATGATACAAATTTGTATTTTATGGATAAACAGACACTGCTTCTCAAAGTGTGGTCCATGGACCCCTGGGGTCCCTGAAACTTTCAGAGGACTACAAAAGTAAAATAGGTTTTCATTAATATCAAGAAATATCTGCCCTTTAGAAATTTTTTTTTCAGTGTCTAAACATTTACACTAAGGATCCTAATAACTATGGTAAGTAAAACTGCAGGCGCCTTACCATGAATTGTACTTTTGGTCATTATATATTCTTTACTATCATATACTGACAGTAAAATAAAATATATTTATTCTGAGTCACTATTACTGAAAATTTAGTTATATATGTTAACATAATGGTTTATAATTTTTAAATGCAATACTGAATAATTTATTTAAAATACTTTTACTTTAAAATATAGCGTACATATATATATATATATATATATGGCTCTTTTAATAATAATTTTATGATTATGAAATTATCTAGAGAACTGCTGTCCAGAGGACAATCTAATTTTTACTAGAGGTTTGAGGTAGGCATGAGGAACACGAAAGAGATTCTGAAGTTTGATTAAGTTCTTGGTAGATTTGTTAAGTACCATCAAGTTAGTTTCAACTCACAGCGACCCTGTAGAGGGTTTCCAAGGAGTGGCTAGTGGGTTTAAACTGCAGACCCTGCGGTTAGCAGTCTGATGCTTATCCAACAGTGCTACACTAGTAGGGATCTTAACTTTTGGTACTCAAATATTTTGAAAGAAACTACAATAATAGAGAAGTTGAATATCTCACCTTGCTTGAGTAGGAATTCTAGTTAACTCTGATATTTTGAGACTGAGCCTATATACCTATTTCAGTTATAATTACATGTTATCATTAATTTATTTTGGATTAATGAGGGTCTCATTTGTATAGAACATATTGGTATTAATTTTTCTTATCCCAGGAAACACATGTTTAATTTTGATGGATTTTTTTCTATTGTCCAAAGAAAACTACACAGGACAATAACTCATTTCCAGACTATCATGAATGTTAAGGAATATTATTGGTAAATGAATGACTAATTGGAAAAAATTCTTAGAACCAGAAATAGTTTAAATACTCTGACTACATTTAAAACAATAAGCGAAACAATAGGAAACCAGAGACTTTTATACCCCTCAACAAATACCAGCAACTTCAGAGGAATTCAACAATCAAAATCAGAGTTCAACAAACACAATTCATAAAAAATGCAACCCAGGCCCATACACAGCAAACAATTATGTGTGAAAAACAGTTTTTAGACAACACAATGTCATAAAGGTCTGAAGACTTAAAAAAATAAAATTGTTCCCAATACACATCACAGACAAATACTGACTAAAGTACAGAATTACAAATTTACAAAATATCAAAATGGCACAGGCCCTACATGATCTATGGGAAGAAAAGGAAGAAAGGCACTGAGGGGGTGCAATACAGATGCATATACAAAGAGATATAAGGCAATCAACACATGCGCTGGTGTGAACACTTACCTACCTACATTTGAATTTCAATGGTCCCAAGTTCTTCAGGTCACACATGGAAACTCCAAAGAATGGAGATCTGGAGAGAAGATCTCAAGTTGAAGAACCTTTTCCCCCTGAGTTTTAAGTTTAATGTTTAAAACATTGGTATAGACTAGATTATAAGCCCAGAAAAATACCAAAGAATTCTATTAACTCAATTGATGCTATGTTGATCAATTATAAAAGTAATATATTCTTTTCTTTCTTTAAAGTAATATATTCTTAAGATTATAAAATGCTTAGCTCAAGCCTAAGAAAAGGCAATGTTATCAGGTTATTGGTAAACAGAATTTAATGATGAAACTGTTTCAAAGATACAGAGACACACAATTCAAAATACAGTTTAACATTAGTGTATGAACATGGCATGTAAACTAGTCACAGTATATAGACTGCATTAATCCTATTTACAAAGATGTTGTTGTCTTTGTTACATGCTGTCAAGTTGTATCTGACTCATAGCGACCTTGTACAGGGTTTGTATAAAAACCCTACCTACTATCAAAGGAAAGCAGCTCTGGTAGCTAGTGGTTACGAATTGGGCTGCTAACCTCAAGGTCAGCAGTTCAAAACTACCAGCTGTTCCGCGGGAGAAAGATGAAGCTTTCTGCTCCTGTAAAGATTTACAGCCTTGAAAACTGTATACAGGGTTCCTATGAGTCAGAAGCAACTCCACCGCACACCACAGCAAACTGTAAAAGGAATTACACAATGTTGAAAAACTGCAAACAAGCAAATAGTCTTGTTGAGAAGTTCTAATACAAACTGACCCAAAACCATTTGGGCATAACACAGATTGAAGAAAATTGCCCTGGATTAATGATATATTTGGAGTCCTGGTGTGATACTGCAAGATAAGCACTGGTCTGCTAACCGTAAGTCTGGTAGTTTAAACCCAACTGCTGCTCCTTGAAAACCCAATAGAGCGTCTCTATCAGTTGGAACCAACTCAATAACACTTAACAACAACAATGGCATATTTATATTTCAGCAAAAGGATGTGGAAATTAGAAATTATGTCTAATAGTGAGGCAGAAGTTGTGAGTTTAAGCAAGTTTCGCTCTCTGGTAGCACTGAAAAGAAAGTTGATTTAAATACAGCCATCAAGAGGATGATTAGTGGTTAAGAACGTTACACAAAGACAAGTGCAGGTACAATAAAAGACCTCCTTTTCAGTTTCTTATTACTTAGTAACTCTTTTACTGATTGATCAGGAAAATGGAGAACCTAGTGTTGAGCACAGAAAATGGGAGATATTATGTAACTTTAAATTAATTCTTTCTTAAGGTCTTCTTTGAGGAAAATGTGCATTATGTCTTAGACCCAGATTACTCCTTTAATTTAAATTTCAATTCAATGTCACATAACAATTTCCCAAAGAAAGAGAACATATGAGATTTAAAACAACAGATTTGCATATTTCTTTTGTTCTAAAAGTCTGAAAACAGGAAAAACTAATTCAAAACTTTCTGAGCTCTGATATAGCCTCTATAGAGCAAACAATCCCTTATTATATACATGTTAGACAAATGACAAAATTACCTAAATGAGTGAATGTAAATTGCAATGACAACAAAAACCCAAAAGCAAAAATCACAAGCAGTAAGAAAAAAAAGAGATCTACTCATTTACTATTCTTAATCAAATGACATCTAGAACAACTTTATCTTTAATCTACTACATAACTTTTCCCTTACTGTTTTTGTTGCTAAGTGCCATCGAGTTGGTTCCGACTCATGTACAGCGTCCTGGTATAGGTTTCCAGGAGCAGCTGGTGAGCTTGAACCGCTGACCTTGTGGTTCAAACCCACCTGCAGTCCAGTTCATTAAGTTGTAGTGCCACACCAGGTTACATTATGTACAACACATTAATTCTTATTATAATGTATACTGCTACAAAGGAAACTTTGAGGTATGTCTACTCTAATTTTAATAAGGCTATGCTTTTATTTCGGAAAGAAATTATTCCTTTTTAAGTAAAAACTGGTCTTTTGAAAGAGAATTACTAACTGCAATTTAAACAGCTTTTACTTGCAAAAATGTCAGGAGTGATTTTTCATATGGCACTGTTGAGATATTTTTGTTGTTGTTAGATGCCATCAAGTTGGTACCAACTCATAGTGACCCCATGCACAACAGAATGAAACACTGCACAGTCCTGGGCCAACCTCATAATTGTTGTGACACCTGAGCCCATCGCTGCTGCCACTGTGCCAATCCATTTCATTGGTGATCTTCCTCTTTTCCTCTGACCCTCCACTTCACCAAACATGGTATCTTTCTCCAGTGACTGGTCCCTCCTGACAATACGTCCTAAGTATGAGGGATACAGGCTGGCCATCCTGTCTTCCAAGGAGCATTCTTGCTGTACTTCTTCCAATACAGATTTGTTTGTTGTTCTGGCAGTCCATTGTACTTTTAATATTCTCCTCTAATACTATAACTTAAATGCCATCAATTCTTCTACGGTCTTCCTTATTCACTGTCCAACTTTCTCATGTATTGAGGTTACTGAAAAATATCATAGCTTGGGTCAGGTGCATCTTAGTCCTCATACTGACGTCTTTGCTCTTCAACATTTTAAAGATATCTTGTGCAGTAGATTTGCCTACTGCAATACGTCATTTGATTTCTTGACTGCTGCTTTTGTGAGTGTTGATCCAAGCAAAATGAAATCTTTGACAACTTTAGTCTTAATGCACTAAACACTGTAGAGATACAGGCTAGCATTTACAGTACATGAATTTTTATAGCAAATCTAAGATAAATGCCAGGTTAATGTTATTACGGAGTCCTGGTGTGGTGCTGTAGGTTAATGTGCCAGACTGCAAAGCCATTTATTTGAACTGCAAGGTCGGTGGTTCAAGCTCACCAGCTGCTCATTGGAAACCCTTTACAGGGTCACTATGGGTCGGAACCGACTCAATGGCACTTTACAACAACGTTATTACGAATTCCTGGTGTGGCGCTGTGGGATAACACACTGGTCCATAAAGTCAGTGAGTGGTTCAAGTACACCAGCTGCTCCTCAGAAACTTACACAGGGTCACTATGAGTTGGAGCTGACTCAACGGCACTTAACAATAGCAACAACAACATTGCTAGTTACCCCACAGTACTGTTAGAATTTAATTTTTGTTTACACTTTAACAATTACACAAGTTTTGTTTTTTTAAGACACCAAACGTTTTATTTTAAGACACTAACAAGATATACTAAACAATTTCTCTCAGTGGACTTTCTAAATGGCCTAAATCAGAGGTGCATTGATATTTGACTAAATTCAATTATTCTCTTTAATAATAAAGTCTATTAATAAATTATATTATTCTATAATTCACCGTAGAGTTGAATACTTGTTTCATTGTTATTTCTGACATTTCTACACATGTACTTTATTAGATCACATACTTGTGATTATGTGCTTGCAGAGGATGGCCTGTTTCAACTAATGTAGTAATATTAGCATGAACACCAGACATTTGCAAGAGTCAGATTTATTGGTACGATCTGAATATTCATACAGGTAAGTGTTCCCTATGTGCTTCATATGTTAAAATTCTATCAATAAGTTGAATTATAAATACATAACTATTATTGCAATAGTAAAATAATTGTTAATGGTGGTAAACTGTGTATGTTGTTGTTAAATGCTATTGAGTTGGTTCTGACTCATAGCTCCAGGTTTTAAAGGAGCGGCTGGTGAGCTTGAACCACTAAACACTGCAGTTCAAACCGACCTTGCTGTCCAGTGCATTAACCCACAGAGCCACCCACACATGTAATAAATATATCCACAGATTTAGATGATTTATTTTCTATAAATTTACAACACAAAATAAAATAAATTTCATTCAGGCATACTTTTCCAAAAGAGCCCAATAAGGAAATACTACACATCTTTGTTGTTAGATGCTGAGTTGGCTCTGACTCAGCGACCATATGCACAACACAGTAAAACCCTTCCCAGTCCCGTGTCTTCCTCACAGTCCTTCCTATGCTTGAACCCACTGTTGACAGTCACTGTGTCAATCCCTCTCATTGAAGGTCTTCCTCTTTTTTGCTCACCCTCTACTTTATCTATGGCAATGTCCTTGAAACTACCATAATAATCTCATTTTTGTATTAAAATTTGATTAATTCTTGTACACAGAAATTATTCTATAATGGACAAACCTGAGTATTAATTCTAATCCTTGACCATGTAGAAGAAGGTCACAATGTGCATTTAATCATTATAACACTACTAAAAAACCAAGTTCTTAGTGTATTAAGTAACAGCATTATTATAATAATCATCTAGGAAGATTATGATTAAAAACTAACCTACTCTAATTTATCAAGTTTAATAGACTGAATTAGCATGACACACAAAACTGTTCTCCTTCCATCTGTAAGGCTGTTTATTTAAAATATCATTTGTAGCAGAATTTCATGAATGTAACTGGTTTTAAATAAATTGGTAAGAAAGTGCTATTGAACAAAGTAAAAATTCAGTACTTTTTATAGAGAGAACAACAGTTAGTAATTGTTACAAAAAGCCTACTACCTTCTCAGAGTCCTGGTATGGCACTGTGGGACAAACCACTGACCCTCAAGGTTGGTGGTTCATACTCACCAGGTGCTTCTCAGAAACTCTATATGGGTTGCTATGAGTTGGAACCGACTTGACAACACTTAACAACAACAACAATAACTACTCAGCTGTGTAATAAAAGTCTTAATGCTCTTTGTATTAGACTAAACATAACTAGTATTAAAAAGATGTGAGTTTAAAACACCATGTCTTCATAAAAAAAGGAAAGAAAATGTAGTTAAAATAGAATTGAGAATTCATAATATGAATAAAAATTAATATCATAATTAAAAACTGATGTATGATGAGACTATTTTGTTCTGTTGTTATATTGTTTAGAACCAACTCAATGACACATAACAACAAAAACTACTACAATAAAAATACAATGAATTGCAAGACAAAAAAGATAATCTTTCTATAGTGAAATCTGTAAGAGACAGAACTCAACAGGGCTACCTCTTGCTTTTCTAGATCTTATGAGTTTTGACAGGGAAAAAAATATTTTATGTCTCTCATTTCAGTGAAAAATATTTGAGTATTTCTTCTCTGACAGATTTCCAGCTTACACAGGTTCTGGCATTTATAGATTTTTATTGTATTCTCATTTAAAAAAAATAACACTTTAGTATTCAGAAAATAAGTGGAATTATTAATTCATTTGTATCTATACTAAGCAAACTTTAGCAATAGTTGTTTACTCATTTAAAGCAAACTGTTTTTCTAGATACGTTCCAGGAAACGCTTTCTCATTTTTAATAGAAAACAAAAAGTATTAAAGATATCCATATAGCTTAAAAGACCAAGTATTTTTATTATTGATTAGAATTACTCCTTATCAGTTTCTATTTTCCCCATTTTAAGTATGAAGAACAATTAAACTAAACTAATTGAACTGACTTCACTAGAAAAATGAATAGTATGAAAGTGGTAGCTAAAATTAATTACATATTAAATGATTTTTAAATTAGAGAAAACACATTACAGGTCTATTTTAAACAATAGAATATAAGCATTGCATTTAACACTTACATCTAATTGTCATGATTAAATAACATACACCAGGAGTTGTGTTTCCTAAATAGAACAGACTGCCACTCTTTAACTAAAGTTCAGTTATCATTAAGACCATGTAGAAAATTATAGTGAGAATATCCCAGTGAGATTTTAGGGTACACAGAAAGAGAAACAAGCAATTCAACGTTGTTGTTAAGTTCCATCTAGTTAATTCTGACTCATAGCAACACTTTACAGGGTTTCCAAGGAGCAGCTGGTGGGTTTGAATCACTGACCTAGTGGTTTGCAGTCCAGTGCTTATCCTACAGAGCTACACCAGGACAAGGAGTTAATAAGATATTGTTATTGTTGTTGTTAAGTGTCATCCAGTAGGTTCTGACTCGGAGAGACCCTGTATGGGGTTTCCTAAGCTTTAAATCTTCATGGGGGCAGAATGCGTCATTTTTCTACCACAGAGCAGCTGGTGTGATCAAACTGCATATTCTTGAGGTTTGCAGTCCAATGTTTATCTTATGGAGCCACTGCACCCCCAGTAATGTATGTGTTGTTGTTGTAAAGTGCTGTGAAGTTGGTTCTGACTCACAGAGACCCGGTATAGAATTTATGAGGAATAACTAGAGAATTTAAACCACTGACCTTGCGGTCCAGTGCATTATCCCCGAGTGCCAAGCCAGGACAGATGTTGCTGTTGAGTGCTGCCAAGTTGGTTTCAACTCACAGCAACCCTATATAGGGCTTCCAAGGACCAGCTGGTGGATTTGAACTGCTGACTTTGTAGTTCACAATCCAGCAGAGAAAAGTAAGTCAGTTTATTTGTAAACTACATATGTAATGCTTATATGTGCATATATACATAAACCTGGACTCCAGGTATGGCACTGTATGATCAGAACTAGACTGTGAACCACAAGGTTGGCAGTCCAAACCCACCAGCTGCTCCTCAGAAAACCTGTACAGGGTTTCTATAACTTGGAATTGACTCAATGTCACTTAACAACAATACATTAACATATACGTATGACACATATAGTCATATATATGATAAAGATCAGATGAAAAAATTAGACTGTGTTAAAAACCTTAAAAGGAAAAACTAAATTTTTCTTTCCTGATGTTTATTGTCACTACTTTCTTACAGCACAGCTTTTATAAAACAATCTTTACTGCTTTACACCAGTTACAACTTTATTTGTTGTTGTTAAGTTCCGTGGAGTCGGTGGTTCCGACTCACAGTGATCCTGCACAGGGTTTCTGAGGCTATAAATCCTTACGGGAGCAGAACGCCTCATCTTTCTCCTGTGGAACCACTGGTGATTTTGAACTGCCGACCTTGAAGTTAGCAGCCCGATTTGTAACCACTACGCTACCAGAGCTCCTTATTTAGAGCTACTATAAAACAATAACAAAAATAAACTTTTTTTTATTTTGTGTCTCTAGTATAGGTGTATTAAGAAAAAATTTAAACCTTCAATTTCAGAGTTTCAAAAAGGCATTTACTGATTAATCATTATTACTTTTATTACAACAATAATGGTAGCCACATTTGTATACTAGTAAACAAAGTTTTAAGCTAATAAGGTGCTACAGGAAAAACATAAATGGCTAAACACAAAGTCAGCAATTCAAATCTATCAACTGCTCTGCAGAAGAAGGATGAGGCTACCTGCACCCGTACAGCCGTAGAGTCTCGGAAATCCTATACAAGGTTGCTATGAATAGTAACTAACTCTATGGTACTGTTTTGTTGTTGTTGTTTTTGCTTTTTCTTGTGCTTTGCTTTAGATTACTATTCACTTTCATTCAAGCTTGCAGTTAACACTCAAGGACACAAATTTATCAAGTTTGTGGATCATCTATTATAAATTTTTCATTACAGATCTGGTACCAATATGTTTTCAATGCCACTTTCTGTACTGCCCATCTATGTAAATAAGGATATCAACTAATGTAGTAGGCAAGAGTCTAAACTTTATTAATAAAGAAAACGCATCTCACTAACACTTTTCTTCAAAGATTTTCTTCTAAGATGTTGTTAATAAAAAATTTTACAGACTGTTAACTATTCACAAAAGTGAATCAATAAATGCTCTCCAAAATCGTACTATGTGCTAAAATAGTATGACTAAAAAACATTAATAACTGAATAAAATTTCAGTCTTCACTGAAATGGTTTGGCACTGGGTAAACAAAGGGAAAAAAAGATACAAGAGACTTAAAAGATAAAAAAATATTTACAATAAAAGGCTTGTGTCCTTTGCTTATAGATCAACTAAAATGTTAAAGTTATAACTGCTGCTGCTGCTATTGTTGTTAGGCGCTGTCAAATCTATTCGGACTCACTGTGACCCTATACAAGCTTTTCCAGGCTTTAAATCTTAGCAGGAGCAGAAAGCCTTATTTTTTTCCTGCAGAGTGGCTGGTGAGGTAGAACCACCGCCTTTATGGTTCAAAGTCCAGTGCTTAGCATATGGAGCACCAGGCTCCCCAAAGTTATAACTAGGTGAAGAAAAATGTAGGAATTTCAGCATATTTCCTCAGACTCAAATATCAACATGCCTTTTCTCCAGCCACAACTGTCAAATCAGCTACTTAGACTATTTCAGAAACTCACAGAATTGAATAGGGCTTTTTATCTACTTTAAAAACAGGTATGCTTTTCTAAAAGGATGAATTTAGAACTGATTATCTACTAAAGTTTTAAAAATGTCTAACTTACTATTAAATATGATTTTCATTATAAAACACTGGGTTCAATTTAACTAGTTAAGTCAGCAATTCCAACTTTTACTACTCAGGTATTCCACGCTTTACCTGCCTGAGTAGAAACACATTTAATTGCTTAATCAGTGAGTAAACCTGTAATACATTTGTACTATTATTTAAATGTTACTTACAATATACTTAGCACTTTTAGGATTAGTAAAAAAAAATTTGCAAATGTTTCAAAAAATTACATTGGTAGGATGTTGTGGCCATTTTATTACCTTTTTATCTGCACATTTAAAAAACTGTGTCAAAGGAGCTAAAGAAAAACTCCCAAATTATGACTAATGCTTAAGTCAATGGGACCAAGAACAAAATATAGTTTTCTGCTGGCATTGTTATAAAGTGCTGTTGAGTTGGTTTTTACTCATAGTGATCCTGTAAAAGGTTTCTGAGGAGCAAATGAGTTTTTGAACTGCCAACTCTGTGGTTAGCAGTTTATAAGTAGAGCTTATCCTACAGCATTACACCAGGATTCCTTCTGCTGGAGTAGAAAGGAGATCATTATCATTCAAATTTTCTACTCAAACACTAGCAGAGAATTGTGTACTAAAATTAATACACATAAAAAGATATGTCAGCACTAATTAAAATGTGCCTCCTGAGTTTGAAGTCTGGGTGTGATGATGTAGGATAGGTACTGGACTACTAACTGAAAGGTTGGGGGTTCATTGTACCAGTTGCACCTTGGAAACCCTACACTGGGTCACAATGAGTCAGATCTGACTTGAAAGCACTTAGCAACGATAACCCTGAGTTTGGAAATCTCTACTGCTTTTTAGTCTCAGTGACTCATTCATGTGTACAAGATCAATACCACATGCTACGTATGATGTTAATAAAGACCCAGTGTTTAATTTGAAAAATCTTTAAACACACACACACAGACTAAGCAAGTAATGGACACAACAATGAGGATATAAAGTAAGTTAAAGAGCACTATGATGCTCAATAAAGACAATGTAACAAGAAAGCAGAAGATAGAAGAGTTATGAATTTGGCACTTGCACCATGAAAATACTAAGGATTACTTCCATTTTATTATATGACTTCTATTTTATATATTAAAAAGTTTTTAAAGGGCCATTGAAATTTTAGATTATAGAATTAAAAAATACTACTAGTCCAATAAGTTATGAAAAAAGTTAATATAACTTTCCAAAGTATCTACATTATTCCTTGGTAATACTTGTACACTAGGGGAAAAAAATCTCTCAAAAAACTAAATTTACTATTCATTTACACATGGAGGCCTGGTATGGCCCTGTAGGATACGCACTGGACCGCAAGGCCGGTTTGAACCATTAGGTGAGCGGTTCAAACTCACCACCTGCTGCTCAGAAACCCTATACAGGGACTCTATGAGTTGGAATCGACTAGACGGCACTTAACCACAACAGCATACATTTATACTGTGTATTCTGTACGTCATTAATCCTTACCTTCTCAATACACTTTTAAATCCCAGAATTAGTAATGCTTCTGAAAATCATTTGACCATTTGATAAGATTTTTTAAAATAAATATTTGAACAGTTTTTTCAAAGAACAAACAACTAGTTTAAATGCATAGCAAGACTAATTCTCTGACAAATAAAAACTATTTTCTATATTATCATGAATAGTTTTAATTCTGAAGATTAAAATTGGTGGCTCTTAGATAGGATGCAGGCTGAAGAGATGCTTTGTTTAGTTTGTATGTTGTTGGTGTTGCTGTTAAGTGCTGACGAGACAATTTTGACTCGTAGTTACTACGTATACAGTTTCCAAAGAGTGGCTGGTGGGTTTTGAACCATTGACCATGTAGTACAAATTGAAGTTGCAGTTCAGTGCATTATCCTACAGCACCACACCAGCTTATATACAGTGTTAAAAAAAAAAAAAAGCAAATGCAATCCAACATTAGAAGATATTGTATGAAAAACTATAGGAAGAGACTGCAAAAAGCTCATGGAAAAATTGAATTAAAAATGAATAGAATTTGTCCACAAATTTTTTGAATCCCCCTTATATTTTCAGATTTTATTCCCTCAAATAAAATAATGGGCAAATGTTGGACATATTGTCACGAAGAAAACAAGGCCAATGTTAGCAGCCAGTTGTCATCAATGTTTATTTTTAAAATTTTTTTCTAATTATTTTTCATTATTACTTGGACTCACAACTACCAAAATTAAACAAAATAAAAAATATTCTGAGGTCATGTATTTCTATGACACATGAAGTAAAACATGAAAATATTTAATCTGTAAATAAAATGTATCTGTCAAAAAGACTACAACCTAAGCTGCCATTATGAAACAAACCATAGAAAGGTGCTATGCTACCTGTGCTAACCTGGCACCTACAGGAATTTGAGTTTCTGATCCATGCAGTAATTAATATAGGAAAATCAGTGAGTGAATGAATAAATGATACACTGTACTTAAATGAATTCAGTGAAAGCTTTAATACTACTTTTATGTTCACTTAACTACAACCACATAGGCTATCTGATAATAGTTGATCATTCTAAGAATAGTTGTTAGAGTCTAAGAATATTTTCGAAAGAAAAGAAACTATTCTTTACAAATATTTATTACATATCCCAAATCAATATTTGCAATTGTTCTGAACTTGATTTTCCTAAGGATAGCTTTCAAAGTAAATGATTTTTTTTTTTCCTCCTAACAAGTAAATCTGGGGTGGCGCTGTGGGCTAATGCATCAGACTGCCAAGTCATTTGAACTGCAAGGTTGGTGGCTCAAGCTCACCAGCTGCTCCTTGGAAACCCTATACAGGGTTGCTATGGGTCGGAATTGACTCGACGGCACACAACAACAACAAACAAGTATATCTAATATCCAGATAAGATAATTATATATAGATTACATGTGTGCTTAAAAGGCACTCCTGGAATTAATATAATCAATATGAAGCAATTTTGATAACGTTTATTAAAATTTCTTCAAATCTACAAGACTTTGGGAACCAGAGATATCAATTTATAGTGAAGTAAACTATAAAGCAAAAAGAGGTAATAGTGTAGATACAGAATTTCCAAATGACTTACTTGGAAGTAGATTTCAAGACAAAATGGATGGTTTTAAATAGGGAAAAAGTTAATAAATTACAGGGTAACCTCAAGAATATTAACACACTTACACATCAAAATTAAAAAAAGAGGAAAATCATAACGATTTAGTAAACATTACCACAACAGAAATGAAAAAAGAAAAGAACACCCACAAACAAAATGAACTCAGTGCAGAAAATTATGTGGAACAAAGAACCCAGCAGTACCACAAAAAACATACAAAATGACAACAATCAGTTCATACCAATAATTACACTGAATCTAACTGGATTAGATGCACTGGGCAAGGGACAGAGAGAGCAGAACGGATAAGAAAACAGGATTCTTCAGTATGTTGTCTACCCAGCAAAAAGACAGAGGCAATCTAAATGCCCATCAACAGAAGAGCAGTTAAACTTTGGTACATATACACAATGGAATATTATGCAGTGTTGAAGAATAACAATGAATCTGTGAATACCTCACAACATGGATAAACCTGGAGGACATTAAGATGAGTGAAATTGGCCAATCACAAAAGGACAAATATTGTTGGAGACCAATGTAAAACATTAAGAAAAGATTTTCTTAGTAAAACAAACAATCTATGATGGTTGTTGTTGTTAAGTGCTGTTGAGTTGGTTCCGACCCATAGTGACCCTGCATAGGGTTTCCAAGGATCAGTTGGTGGGTTTGAACTACGGATCTTGTGGCTCAAACTGACCTTGTAAGTACAGCGCATTATTCTGCCAGGGGGGCAGAAATTATTCATAGGCTAGGGGTAGACACATGTTAGCATGGGTAACAGGGTAGGCAACATACAACATGAGGGAGGTTAGCAGAGAAACAATGAAGGTAGTGGAAGATGCAGCAAGGAATGCATACAATAGGTAAAAGTGAATAAAGGTAAGTACTGTTAACTGTTGGTACAGGAAGGCATTGCAATCATTGTAATGAAGCAAAGTATAAGATAGTTGAATGTAAAACAGATGACCTGCTCTGCAAACCTTCACTCAATTCACAATACAAAGTTTTAAAGAAATTATTCATAGCAAAGCTCAAAATACAACAGCTGTTCTTTTTTGGGGGTCAGGGGGAATGGGGAGTGGTCCTGATTAACACAAGGTAATCTTTTAAACACTACTGCCATTTAGTAAATTAGACAATTTTGTATTTTGTAAAAGACTGTAGATTATTGTTGGATAATTATCAATTATGAAATTTTTATTCATCAGTTTTTTAAGTATTTTTGTTTTGCACTCTAAGAAAGATGATTTTTAAAGATAAAAGCAAGTTTTCAGTTTTGTTTACCATTCTCATTGCTATAGTTCATCAGCATGCCACAAAAGACAGTCAAGAGCTTCTCATTGGCGGGATCTGTTATACTGCACAGTGACCTTAAATGGTCAATTACAATCTGTGCACCACCTGCTTGGTCAACTGCACTTCTGCCCTCATCTGTAAAACAAAGAGTTAAATTAAAAATAAAAGAAAAAGAAATGTACCTTATATTTTCAAATATAAAACAAAACAGTGTTATTCCGTATTTAGTGAGTAAGTAGAAAATAAACCTAAACCTAAGCAGGGTATTAAATATGTCTTTTTGAAAAACCAAAACAAAATAAAACAAACATGGAAATGGGAGTGGGATGGGGAAGAAAGAGAATCAAAGATTATTCTCATTGGCATCATAAAGAAAAAAGGAACCTCTCTATCTCTTTATACCACATCAAATTTTGCTCCTCTCTATTTCACAAATAATTCTGTGTAAGAAAAAAAATATATAAACAAAGTGATACTCTTGTCAGTATACATTTTTTTTCGCAGCTTGGGAACCACTAAATATACCCATCATGGACTTTCAGTGTGTTATATTAAAAAACAAAAACAAAAAAACTGTCTGGGAGAGAGCACAATTCTATATTACATTATGTTAACTCCTAAATGTTAGCAGTGCCTCTTAAAATAAGCTCTGGATTACAAACCACAAGGTTAGTGTTTGAACCCACCAGGCATGCCATTGGATAAAGATGAGGATTCCTGCTCCCACAAAGCCTCAGAAATCCTGTACTGGGTTGCTATGAGTCAGAACTGACTCAACGGCACTTAACAACAACATCTATATTAGTTTTCTTAATGGCATTTTCTATAGTCCAAAAGTATGCTCCCTTTTTCAATTCTTTAAAGTTTGTGTTTTATTTTTCCTTATTTCCTGCATTATAAAGTACACTTTAGAATGGGATAATATACTTCAGTGTCAATGGGCTCAAGCGTGGCAACAATTGTGAGGTTGGCCCAGGATTGGGCACTGTTTCCTTCTGTTGTGCATAGGATCGCTATGAGTCATTACCGACTCGATGGCACATAACAACATACTTTAGCATTACAACCAGTAATGAACTGAGAGTCAAGCATATCTTTTACATGTCATTTAAGTGTTGGAATATATGATTAGCTTTAGATTTTCTAACCCTTGAACATAGAATGGAGAGAGAAGAATGATTTCTTTCTCAATCTGACTTTCTTATACAAATATATCCAAAACTCTAGGACAGTGCTATCCAATAGAAACATGAGTGCATTATGTAATTTGAAATTAGGAATACAAATCTACATATTCAGATTTTCAATAACATGAGGGTAAGTAAAACAGTATTGCTATTAGGGGTCTAGAGTCCTGGTGTGGTGCTGTAAGACGAGCACTTGACCATGAGGTTGGTTTGCCCCACAACGTCAGTGGTGACTGTGTGCTGTGGAGTAGGTTCTGACTCATAATGACCCTGTATTCAGTGGTCAGTGCTATAAACCTCTACGGGAGCAGAAAGCCTCATCTATCTTCTGTGGAATGCCTGATAGTTTCGAATGCTAACTTTACTCACTATACAACCACGCTCCTTAAAATTTCTAGCAGCCAAAAGATAAAATGAAATGGTTGCAAGACTTTTAGTCATCTATTTATTCAATCCAATAAATCTAAAATATTATCATGTCAGCATATCATTCAATAGAAAAATTAGTAATGAGATATTTTGCATCTGATTCATTGTGCAAAAATCTTTGAAATTCAAGCATATTTTTAAACTTGTAAAAAAGTTAATTTACATCTCAATTCAGACTGGCCAAATCTGAACTACTCAGTAAGCAAATGTGGCTCGTGGCTGCAATATAGGACAGAACAGCCCCGGAAACAGTAAAAGAAATAGTTCATCAAAGGAATATAGTTATCAAATTGGTAGATAAATTAAACAAAATATTTAATTTTGTTGTTGCTAAGTGCTGTCAAGTCGGTTTCGACCCATAGCGACGACTCTGTATAAGGTTTCCGAGGAGCAGCTGGTGAGCTTGAACCACCAACCTTGCAGTTCAAACGGCTTAAAGACTCAAATTAAGGTCATATCTTTATAGTCATTGCTGAGTCATACGGAACTTAATATATATCATTTACATAAGAGGTCTGGTGTGGTTTACTAGGATAAGCACTCGACCATAATAAAGTCGGTTTGGAACACAAGGTCGGCGGTTCAATCTCATTGGTCGCTCCTCAGAAACCCTATATGAGGTCACTATGAGTCAGGACCAACTAATTGGCACACCACCATCAGGGTTCTAGTTCAAACATGCATGGATTCAGTCCAAAAAAAACAGCATTTAAACACGTCTGTGTTATCAGTGGATGATTGCAGACAAGTTCTCTTAGTAACCCACTTGGTTTAGGTTTATTCGGGTATCACTCATCTGTCAGTTTGTCCTACTATGGTGACTTACATCTTGCTGTGATTCTGGAAGCTATGCCACTGGTATTTTAAATACCAGCAGGGTCACCCATGGTGGACAGGTGTCAGCTGAGCTTCCAGACTAAAACAGAGTAGGAAAGAGAGACAGACTACTAGAGAATATTTAGTCACAGAAAACTTTATGACTAGCAGTGGAGCACTGTCAGATAACCATCATAATATGGAACATTGAAATATGATGAAAAGCACCAGAATACTGTCAGATATAGTGCCAGAAGATGAGCCCCTTCAAGCTGG
>NW_006408734.1:1302665-1304427 GCF_000296735.1 Chrysochloris asiatica
ACTAATTGAAGATGGCTGACATCACATTCATCATTACAAAGAAATTTCAAGATCTATCTTGAAGTAAAATGCTATCTGTGATAGGATAATATCCATATGCCTACACAGAAGACCAATTAATATCACTGTTCAAATTTACACACCAACCACTAAAGCTAGTGATGATGAAACTGAAGAATTCTACCAACTTCTTCAGTCTGAAATGGATTAAACATACAATCAAGAAGCAATGATAATTATTGACAATTGGAATGTAAATGTTGGAGGAAAACAGGAAGGATCAGTCATTGGAAAATATGGCCTTGGTGACAGGAACAATGCTGGAGATCACAGGATACAATTCTGTAAGATCAATGACTTCTTCATTACAAATACCTTCTTAAAACAATATAAAAGATGACTACACACATGGACCTCACTAGATGGAGTACACAAAAGTCAAACTGACTACATCTGTGGAAAGAGATGGTGGAACAGCTCCATATCATCAGCCAAAATAAGGTCAGGGGCAGACTGTGAAACAGATCATCAAATGTTCATATGCAAGTTCAGGCTGAAGGTGAAAAAAAATCAAAACAAGTACATGAGAGTCATATGACCCTGAACACATGCCACCTGAATTTAGAGATCATCTCAAGAACAGATTTGATGAATTAGACACTAGTGACAGAAGACCAGAAGAGAGCATCATATAGGAAGAAAGCAAAGGGTCATTAAGAAGACAAGAAAGAAGAAAAAGACAATATGGATTTTAGAAGAGAGTCTGTAACTTGCTCTCCAGTGTAGAGATGCTAAAGCAAATGGAAGAAGTGAGGAGGTAAAAGAGCTGAACAGAAATTTTCAAAGGTCATCTCAATAAGACAAAGACAAATACTATAACTAAATATGCAAAGACCTGGAATTAGAAAAACAAAAGGGATTAGAAAACCAAAAGGAAAGAATATGCTCAACATTTCTCAAGCTTAGGGAACTAAAGAAAAAATTCAAGCCTCTACTTGCAATATTGAAGTATTCTATGGGCAAAATTTTGAATGATGCAGAAAGCATCTAAAGAAGATGGAAGGAACACACAGAGTCACTACACCTAAAAGAAAAGGTAGATGTTCAACTATTGTAAGAGTCAGCATATGATCTAGAACCAATGATACTGAAGGAAGAAGTCCAGGGTGCATTGAAGTCATTGTCAAAGAACAAGGTTCCAGGAATTGATGGAACGTAAATTGAAATCTTTTAACAAACTGATGTTGCACTGGAGGCACTCACTAATCTTTGCCAAGAAATTTGCAAGACAGCTAACTAGCCAACTGATTGGTAGACATCCATAATTGTGCCCACTTCAAAGACAGGTGACCCAATGGAATGAAAAAATCATTGGACGATATCATTAATATAACATACAAGTAAAATTTTGCTCCAGATAATTAAAAAATGGCTGCAACCGAGAACTTCCAGAGGTTCCAGCCAGATTCAGACAAGGACGTAGAACAAGGGATATTGTTGCTGATGTTTGATAGATCTTGGCTGAAAGCAGAGCATACCAGAAAGATGTTTACCTGTGCTTTACTGACTATGCAAAGACTATGGACTATTGTGAAGAATGAGTATTATGGAACAATTAGTTGTGCTCACGAGGAAACTTTACCTAGACCAAGAGGCAGTTGTTCAAACAGAACAGGGGAAAACTGAATGGTTTAAAATTAAGAAAAATGTGTGCCAAGGTTGTATTCTTTTACCATACTTATTCAATCTGTATGCTGAACAA
>NW_006408734.1:1305972-1309963 GCF_000296735.1 Chrysochloris asiatica
CAATAACAACCAGAAGTTACTCTCTTTCATGACATCAGGAATGGTTTCATATGGTGATGATTATGATACAGCACCATATGAAATTATGATTACATTAGAGAAATAACCAGCAGGAACTGCTCATATTAGTAACACAGTTTCATCTAAGTTTTGTTAACAATTAATATTGACAAAGTAGACATTATTGTTGAATTAATTATCTTCCTGATTTCAAAGTTTTAGCATGTAAAAAGAGTTCATCTTTAACATTCTAAACTGTCAATGCATTTGTGAACTGCCTCATTCTATTTTTTATAAAAGCATCCTGCACGAAGTTAATTTACAATGATGGCTGAACATACATACTTGTTTGAGTGTTTGCCACAATCAAAGGCAGTACAAAACATAAAGGTCCCTGCATGGCGAAAACTACCAATCAAAAGTTTGGTGATTTGAACCTGGTCAGTGGCATGACAGAAGAAAGGTCTGCTACCATAAAGATTATATTCATGAAACCCCTAAGAAACAGTTCTACTCTGTAATATGGTGGGTTCATTATCAATCAGAACCAACAGTGGTTTGTTTTTATTTTTATAAGACATAAAACTACAAAAAGAAACTCTGGTGGTATACTGGTTAAGCATTCAGCTGCTAATCCAAAGGTCAGTCAATCAAATACATCAGCTGCTATGTAGGAGAAAGATGTGGCAGTTGGTGTCTCTAAAGATTATTGTTGTTAAGTGCCATGGAGTCGGTTACAACTCATAGTGGCCCTGGAAACCCTATGGGACAGTTCTGCTCTACCCTGTAAGATCTTTATGAGTCAGAATTGACTTGATGGCAATGGGATTGGAATTAAAACTACAAATGCTTTTCAAGGTTTTATTGTTGTTAAGTGCCACCGAGTCGGTGCTGACCCATAGTAACACTGTACAGGGTTTCCGAGGAGCAGCTGGTGAGCTTGAACCGCCAATCTTGCAGTTCAAGTGGATTTGCAGTCTTGAAGGCCAAAATGAAAGCTGAGGCACTAGGCAGCCAGATATAAATGACTGTTATTATAAAGTGAACTTGAGAGAGAACAATACTGTAATCAGTGGATTAATAAGGTAAATTATAAACCATTATTTAATTTTTCTCATATTTTAGCTCAAATTAAAAAAAAAAAATTATGATGATCAAGTGTGAAGTCTACTACATAACTTGACCAAGGTAAATGATGACACTAAGAAGTATACAAAAGGGGATAATTTTGGTAAATGCTATAACATATACAACAATTTTATATTAACAGTAATAATAATCAAAAGTGATGTGTGCGAGTACACAGCAAGAAATGTATGCATACATGTGTATAGGAAGGCACATGGTTATGATTGTATGAGGGGGCTCTAAAAAGTTGTTTCAGAATTACCATTACCTTTTCACTCTATTTTTCTGTGAACTATTTTATAGGGGTATCTGTAGGTATATGTATATACATATTTGTGTGTAATACATGCATATTCATATGTATAATAGAGCACAGGAAGGGCACAGTTACAGAAACTCTCTAGAAATAACAAAATACCTCATAAGTTTGGTTTATTGGGCTTGAAGGCTTATGACCAAAGTTACTGGGAGCAACTCAGTCAATGCACTTAAAGTATAATTCATAAGATAAAATTCTACATCCTAGTTTAATGAGTAACATCTAGGATCTTGAAAGCTTGTGAGCTACCATCTAGATTCACAAGATTATAGTTTTGTATTTGTTGTGAACAAAAGAGAAAGAAGGAAATCCAAGACTCAAAGAAGAAAGCATTTTACAGGTGTAACAGCTCACACAAACCATGACTTCATCTATCACAAGACCAAAAGAACTAGATGGTACCCAGCTACCACTACAAACCAGTCTGACCAGGGTCACAATAGATGTTCCCTGATAGAACGGGATGCAAAACAAAACTCAGTCTTAAAAAAAGCAACAACAAAAAAAAGCAGATTTACTGGATCAGGAGAGACTAGAGGAGCCCTGAAATACTCTGTAAACTTGGAACCGAGGCCACTCCAGAGGTCAACTTTCAGCAAAATAACTGATTGACTCTTAAAATATACAGTATCACCCATGCATACTGTGTCTTTTTTTATATAAGCATTTATATGAGCCCAAATGGTCAGTATTTCTGTAAAGCAAAATTGAAATGGTAAGGTTGGGGGTGGGGGGTGGGTGGGTAGTTAGAATAACCGAATGGAAATCTTGATAATGCTAACCACATTGTGAGAAATATAACCAATGATGAGGAACAGAAACTGCTAAAATTCTAAACTGTCACCAAAAATAGTACAAAAAGAGAAACAATAACGATTCTATATCAGCACTCTAAACTCGCAAAGTCTGCATTCTAATCGGATGTTCCCTCATTAAACACTGAAAAAAAGTTACATTTAAATACCTTTTCCATTTACCTTTGTAGCATCAACTGAGAACCAATTTTTGAGGATTTATTTCTGAAAAGGTCTTTGGTAGCTTCCCTCCCCCCATTTTTTATTTTTTTAAAATATGAAGCTACATCATAGAATAGCTGCCTAAAAAGCACTTTAAATAGAAGAGTCAATTGGCCAAATATATGCCGCATGCACCTGGCTCCAAGCTGAAAGAGGCATAATACAATTAACATATTTTGCATGTCCAAATCAAAACTTAAGAATCACAAATCCATTCACTGAAATCCACTGTAGGAGTGACAAAAATTTCTAAAACTTTACATTTTAAATAACAAGATTTAAAAGCACAGGAAAAAACATTAACAAATTACATAACCTTTTTTTTTTTAGCTTTATAAAATTATAGGTTGACAAAGCCCTTAACTGTAATGTACAATCTTTTCACATAGATCCTTGTCAAATTAGCCGCAAAGACCTCTTCAAATATTTACAACTTTTTCTAACAACTTTTCTGAACTTCTACTTTTTAACAGAAACTTTGCTTCCTACTTTACAGAAAAAAGAGATGACATCAGGTATAAGGCCCTCGTGTTCCCATCCTCTACTTCTAGACTTAGAAATACATCATCATTCCCAAATCATTTTAAGTACCTTCATATTGTAATTCAAATTCAGTTACAGCTAACTGATAGTAAAAAACGAAGTACTTAGATCTATTGTCAACAGAAGATAAAACAATCTCTTTAAATAAAGAAAGCTGAAAGTATGTTATAATTTAAAATCTCTGATTAACTAAATGGGAAGAACACTTAATAATGAAATCCTACGCACTTAACAACAACAATGGCTAATCCAAGAGTCCAGTGTGGTGGTGTAGAATAAGCATTACTATACTAACTGCAAGGTCAGTGGTTTAAACCCACAATACACGCTTCAGAAACCCTATGCAGGGTCTCTATAAATTAGAATTAACTTCACTTAACAACAAAAGGGTTAATCCTAGTCCACAGAGTGAGAATTTTAATTTCTTTGTCACCTAAGATTTGAAATGTTAGAATTTTAGTTAGGTAAAGTAGTAATTTTTATTAGAAAACTGCAGTATCACTTAGGTAATGACTTAAAATAATTAAAATTGTTGTGGTTAGGTGCCATCAAGTCAGTATCAATTCATAGTAACTCTATGTACAACAGAACAAACCGCTCTCCGGCTCTGCAACAACCACAATCTTTACTACACTGGCTGCTGATGCCACTACACTTATCTATTTCAGTAGGGATCTCCCTCTTTTTCTCTGAATTCCCACTTGACCAAACATGATGTTGTTCTGCAGGGACTGGTACCGCCTAATATGTCTGATATATGAGAGAAAAAGTCTGGCCTTCCTGGCTTCCAAGGAGAATAATGGCTGTACTTCTTCCAACACAGATTTGCTTGCTCTTTTGGCACTTTCAATATTCTCCTCCAACCCCATAACTCAAATGCATCAATTCTTCTACAGTCCTCAATATTCACTGTCAAACTTTCACATGTATATAAGGTTACTGAAAATACCATAAGGCTTGGGTCAGGCACACCTTAGTCCTCAAA
>NW_006408734.1:1310189-1312630 GCF_000296735.1 Chrysochloris asiatica
GTCTTTATCTTCATTAGTAAGGATTTTATGAAAGGTTGCATCATATGAATATTGTAGGCTATTAATGAGTCTTCCTCCAATCCTGATGTCACATTCTTTTTCAAATACCATAGATTCTCGGATGATGTGCTCGTCATACAGACTGAGTAAGTATGCTGTAAGAATATAATCTAGTGCACATCTTTCTTAATTTTAAAGCATTCAGTGTTCCCTTATTCTGTTCGAATGACTGACTCTTGGTCTATGCATAGGTTCCTCATTAGCACAATTAAGTGTTTTGAAATACTCATTCTCCGTAATGTTGTCAATAGCTTCTCATGATCCATACATGTGAAAGCCTCTGCTTTCAGCCAAGATCCATCTGATGTTAGCAATGATATCCCATGTTCCACATACTTGGCTGAATCTGGCTTGAGCCTCTGTCAGTTCCCTGTCAATGTACTGTTTTTTGAATTATCTTTAGCAAAGTGACACTACTAGATGTAAGCATTATTCACCATAGAAAAAAGGTAGAAAACAACCTAAATTGCCATCAACAAGTAAATGGAGAAATAAATTGTGGTACACGCATACAATGGAGTATTACACTGCAAACCATCTTGTAACATGGATGAATCTGGAGGACAGTATGCTGAGGGAAATAAGTCATTCACAAAAGGACAAATATTGTGTGGTCTCATTTTTTAAAATTGAAGAGCAGGTACACATACAGAAAACCACATCCTTTGATGGCCACCAAGGTAGAGGATAACTAGGGGATGGGACCCAAGGAACACTTTCTAGATAGTAGACACTTGCTATTTTTAGAGATGCGAAAGACAATATCTAGTATCAGTGAATCTGCACAACTTGTCCAAGGTAAATAAAGACACTAAAAACTAGGCAAGAATAAAAGACAATTTTGATAAATGTTATGACATACATTTTTGCAACAATTATAAAAAAATGTGTGTTATTACAGAGCTAAACATGTATGCATAAAAGTGTAGAGGAAGGTACATGTGAGTGTGCATGTATAGCTATATCTGTAGGCAGATGTACATATATGTTTGTGAGCACTGCATATACTCCCATATTCACATATATTTATAAGCCACAGGAAGACACACTTAAGATACTACGCCGACATAACCAAACACTTTGTGGGACTGGTTTACTGCATTTGAAGACCTGGGATCATAGGCTCGTAAGACAAGTCAGTTGTCATACATAGTTCATAAAAATAATGTGCTACATCTTAATTTAGTGAGAAACATTTGGGGTCTTAGAAGCATACAGGGAGACATCTAAAACAGAACTGTTGGTCTCTATCCATCTGGAAGATAAGAGAATGAAAGCAACCAAAGATATCTAAGAAAAAACCATGCCAAAGGACTACAGCCCACATGTATCTTGGCCTCATCTAACCTGAAACCAGAAGTCCTAAATGGTTCCTGACTACCATTACCAACTGTCCTAACCGGTGACACAACAGATGATCTTGGATAGAAGGGGAGAAAGATGTCAAAACAAACCTCATATTCCTAAGATAGGCCAGTCTTCCTGAACCAATTAGGACTATCGCTTAAGATATCTTTGAACTTGGAACGAAAGCCACTTTTGGTGGTTACTGGCTTATAAAATAAACAATATCAACCATGAATATAACATGCTCCCCCAAATAATCAACTATATGAGACCAAATTGTCAAAATTTTACCCTAAAATGAGCATGAGAAGCTAAGGAGGGGCCAAAAAGATAAATTAATGAAAATAGAACAAAGAGATTGAAATAAAGAGAATGTTGACACATTTTGAAAAAATTTAACCAGTGGCATGGAACAAATTGATAAAAATTTTTAAATGGCAACCTAATTTGCTATGGTAGCCTAGTGGTTACGAGTCGGGCTGCTAACTTCAAAGTCATCAATTCCAAATTACCAACTGTTATGGGGGAGAAAGATAAGACTTTCTGCTCCCTTAAAGATTTACAGCCTCAGAAACCCTACATAGAGGTTATTATGAATCGGAACTGACTCAGTGATACACAACCACTATCACCATTACTGTATCTGTACTTTAAGGGCTGAAAAGTTAATAACAAAGAAGCATATTTAAAATAATAGTGGTGACTGCCTGAAGTATAGTATTTATAGAGACAATGCACTAAAGGCATTATTTTTAGTCCTACATTGTCATCAGTATAAGGAGTCCCAATGGCACTGTAGGACAAGCACCTGGATTGCTAACTACAAAGTCAGCAGTTCAAACCCACCAAATGCTCTATGGGAGAAACATGAGGCTTTCTGCTTCCATAAAGACTTACAACATCGAAAACCCTGTACAGGATATCTATGAGTCAGAGCAACAACAATGCTCTTTTTGTCTTGATTCCAGGTGTGATTATTCCCTTGAATTTTCTCATTTATCATGGTTCCATGAATTACATTTACTGGTAGTGTA
>NW_006408734.1:1314885-1317270 GCF_000296735.1 Chrysochloris asiatica
GAAGGTATTTGAAATGAACATATCATTGGTTTCTCAGAATTCTATCATGTGTTATTCAGCATAATTTCTATCACTAAAGCCATACTTTCCAACTACTGATCCTTCCTCTTTGCTCCTAACCTTTGCATTGCAATCACCAGTAATGATCAATACATCTTGACTGCAAGATGTACAGGTTTACAGACTTACAAAGGTTTAGAGACTCGGAAACTCTATGCAGGGTCACTATGAATTGGAATCCATTCCACGGCATATAACCAACACCATCCAAGTAATGACATCTAGGTATCTTGCTAGATATGAGAAACTACTTAATTTTCTGAAAACTTATTTCAAAACATATAAAAAAAATATAAAGACAGAAATTGCCCACCTATCATTTCTTAGGATGATCAGACTTAGTATTGACTCCAGCCAAAAAAACCTACAAACAACAGCAACAGGAAAACCCAAAAAACAAAATAAAATATCTACTTAAAATTATTTTTTCAGTAAAAGCTCCAATCACTTTCTTTCCTTCCCTCAACCAATCACTAAATATTTCCCAAATTCTTCTGACTCCGCTTCATTTTTATTACCAACTCATCATTATCTCTTGCCTATACTACTACAAAATGCTCCTAACTGGTCTCCATGCTTACATTTTATCTGATTCCTCTCAACCTATTTTTAGGAATTCTGATGAGGCGCTGTAGGATAAGCACTGGAACACAAGGTCGGTTTGAATCACTAAATCGATGGTTCAAACCAACTAGCCACTCCTCGCAAATCCTGTACATCACAGGTTTGACAGTAATTAACAATATTTTATTGTGTTTACAGTTAAAAGTTCACACAGCAAATTAGGATGCTATGTGGCAATTTCTATACAAAATGTTCAGCAACAATAGTTACAGTTTTCAAAATGTGCCAACTTTTTCTTTGTATTCAGGTTATTCCATTTTCAGTGCTCTATTTTCCCCTGCCCCCTTATTTTCTCATTTTTGCTTTAGAGTAATTGTTGATCTTTTAATCTCATATAGATATTTTTTAAATGGATTACTATACTAATTACTGTACTCAGGGAGATAGTCTCAGGGAGTCCTCTAGTCTGAACTGGTTTAGGAAGTCTGGACTTCTTAAGAGATTGCATTCTCTTCTTGATTTCTGTCTAGTTCTAATAGGGTCACTCTATTGTGGCTCAGATCAGAACAACTAGTAGTGATTGCCAGGCACCATTTACTGTATTTTTATGTAAATAATGTATACCTTATAATTTTTTTTCCAAACCATTCAATGACCTCACCTATAAATTTCCCACGAGCGCTATATGAATGTCACATATGATGTGCACATTATTTTCGTAAGTATATTATGCGCTGAAAATATAATTGCTTCTCTGGTCATGGATCGTGTAAGTTATTAGCCCTGTACACTAGTTTCTTCTTTGAGATTTTCATTTCCTTCTTTCTCTTTTTCTACTAAACAGTATAGAACAATAGTTATATTTTAGTCTACATACAACTAGGCTATCCTGGTCTCCTTTCTGTTCTTTAAACACATCAAATTGCCTTCTTTCTCTGTGCTTTCCAACTGCTACCCTTCTACATGGAAACTTCTTCTGTTTCTCATTACACAGCCAGTTTATTCTCATTTGTCAAATGCCAGCTCAAATAATAACCTCACAGAGAACTTCTTCCATCCTCAGATACTCTCCATTACATCACCTAGTTTACACCCTTGATACCAGTGACAACAATCTGTAAAGGGTTTGTTTTTGCAGTATTACAGTAGGAGCTCCACAAAGATAGAGCCTGCTTGCTCTTATTTTCTCCTGTGATTTCCATCACCTAGTACAGTGGCCTGCACACAGTGGGCTGAATACATATTTGTTGATTAAATGATTTGGTATATATATACACACATCAAAGAATACTAAGTACTCAAGGGTAAATTTCCTGGCATATGTCATCATTAACTGCAAAACTATTTAAATCATATGGCCCAAGGTATAGATACAGAGATTTTCTGTAGGCAGGAATGACATGTTTACAATGACATATTTCTAATTCTCACTTTACTCAGAGAAAACATTTTCCTGTCAATAGGTTAAATCTTTGTTACTTGATTGACCTAATACAGAGGTTTGCTTCTTGTTTTTAATTTGCAATCCTTAGCATCATACTATAACTGGGAACAGGATAAACATTTTACAAACAACAAAACATTATCTTCAAATATAAAAATTCTAGTACTTAAATCCATACAGTATTAATGGATTTTCTCAGTAAGTGAAATTTTATAAATGCAATCATTACCGAATGTGAGCTATATCCTCAAAGAAGAAAACAGATCATGTTTGGTGCTAAACAAAGGTATTCATACTCAAAAGGAGTCCTGGTGTGG
>NW_006408734.1:1318030-1318959 GCF_000296735.1 Chrysochloris asiatica
CAATTCTTCTGCGGTCTTCCTTATTCACTGTCCATCTTTCACATACATAAGGTTATTGAAAATACCATGGCTTGGGTCAGACACAACTTGGCCCTCATGCTGACATTTTTGCTCTTCAACACTTTAAAAAAAGTCTTCTGCAACAGATTTGTCCAATGCAATACGTCGTTAGATTTATTGACTGCTGCTTCCCATCAGTGTTGATGGTTGATCCAAGAAGATTGAAGTCCTTGATAACTTCAATCTTTTCTCCACTGATAAGAATGTCGTTTATTGGTCCAGTGGTGAGGGTTTTTGTTTTCTTTACATTGAGATGCAACCCACACAGAAGGTCATGGTCTTTGATCTTCATCAGTAAGTATTTTGTGTCCTCTTCACTTTCATCTGCATATTGTAGTTTGTTAATGAATCTTCCTTCAATCCTGATGCCATGTTTTTCTTCATATAACCCAGCTTCTCAGATTATTTGCTCAGCATACAGGTGGAATAAGTATGGTGAAAGAATACTACCCCTGTCGCACACTTTTGTTAATTTTAAAAACAATCAGTGTTTTCATGTTCTATTTGAACAGCCTCTTGGTCCATGTAGAGATTCCTCATGAGCACAATTAAGTGTTCAGGGATACTTATACTTCGCAATGTTGTCCATAACTGGTCATGATCCACACAATGGAAAGCCTTTGCATAGTCAATAAAGCACAGGCAAACATCTTTCTGGTATTTTCTGCTTTCAGCCAAGATCCGTCAGACATCAGCAATGACATCCCTCATTCCATGCTCTCTTCTGAATCAGGCTTGAACCTCTGGAAGTTTTCTGTCAATGTATGCTTGCAGCCGTTTCTGTATTACCTTTAGTAAAATGTTACTTGCATGGGATATCAAAGAGATTGTCCAATGATTTCCACATTCCATTGAGTCACCTCTCTTTT
>NW_006408734.1:1319175-1320351 GCF_000296735.1 Chrysochloris asiatica
GAAAAGTTGAGGGTTCAGTTTTTTTCTTTAGTTCCCCCAGCTTGAGAAATGCTGAGAGTATTCTTGCTTTTTGTTTTATTTGGTTCCAGATTTTTGCACATTTTGTTGTAATATTTGACTTTGTCTTCTTGAGCTGACCTTTGAAATTTCCTGTTCAGCTTTTGTATCTCCTTATTTCTTCCATTTGCTTTAGCATGTCTACACTGGAGACCAAGTTTCAGCGTCTCTTTTGACAACCATTTTGATATTTTCCTTCTTTCTTGTCTTCTTAATGACTTTTTGGTTTCTTCATGTATGATATTCTTGATATCATCCATAACTCTTCTGTTCGTTGGTCTTTAGTGTTTAATGTATCAAATCTGTTCTTTAGATGATATCTAAATTCAGGTATGATATATTCAAGGTCATAATTTGGCTTTTCTGGACTTGTTTTCATTTTCTTCAGCTTCAGTTTGAATTTGCAATTGATGGTCTGTCTTACAATCTGCTTGTGGCCTTATTTTTTGACTGATGATACAGAGCTTTTCCATCATCTCTTTCCACAGATGTAATCAATTTGATTTCTATGTATTCCATCTGGTGAGGTCTATGTGTATAACCATCTCTTATACTACTTAAAGAAGGTATTTGAAATTAACAAATCATTGATTTTGCAGAATTCTATCATGAGATCTCCAGCTTCATTTCTATCACCAAAGCCATATTTTCCAACTACTGATCCTTCCTCTTGGTTTCCAACCTTGGCATTACAATCACCAGTAATTACATCTTGATTGCATGTTTAATCAATTTCAGATTGAAAAAGTTGGAAGAAATCTTCTATTTCATCCTCATTGGCTTTAGTGGCTGGTGCATGAATTTGATTAATAGTGGTATTAACTGGGCTTCCCTGTAGGTGCCTGGATATTATCCTAACAGATAGCGTTGTACCTCATGACTGATCTGGATATGTCCTTTTTGACAATGAATGCAACACCATTCCACTTCAATTTGTCACTCCCAGCATAGTAAACCATGTCATTGTTGGATTCAAAATGGCCAATACCTGTCCATTTCACCTCACTAATGCCTAAGATATCGATGTTTATGCATTCCATTTCATTGTTGACAATTTCCAATTTTCCTCCTAGATTCCTACTTCGAACATTCCATGTTCCGATTATTAATGGATGTTTA
>NW_006408734.1:1321471-1322759 GCF_000296735.1 Chrysochloris asiatica
CTAGGAGCGGCTGGTGAGTCTGAACTGCTGGCCTTGCAGTTCATACCAACCTTGTGGTCCAAGGCAAATCCTACAGTGCCACACGAGGACTTCAGATATATTCAAGTATGTTTTAAGCATTAAAAAATACGTGAACCCAACCTCATCACTTCTGAAATTCAAAAAGCAATTTTACTCACATACCCAGGGCAGGTAAAATATATGAATGACTAGATTTAAAAAAAAAACAAAAACTACAAATATAGTATCAGTGACATTAAAAAATGATTCATGGGGGAAAAGTCATGATCACTGAATTTGTATAAAAAAAAGAGGCATAAAACCTTAAATTCTATGATATGGTATGATATTGGGGTTTTAATTGAACTCTTTTAACAAAACTTCAAACTATTTTATATTTATATTTATAATGTATGATCAGGAAGAAAGGAAAGGAATAATACCAATTCCCAAAGCACTACTTTCACAGATGCAGTCTAAAATTAGGTCACTGCACATTTGATGGACACAGCTTTAGTGTACCTGCTGGCATTGGTATTAATATTTGTAATCCAATAGATTTCTCACACCATTCAAAGTTGTCAGATAATTCCACTTCTTCAAAAATCTTTTATAAAATACTAGAACATAAATTATCATACATTTTCATTACATATTTCTAAATTATTATTAGCAAGACTGAATTCTTATTTTATAAATAAATTTTGAAATAACAGTAAATTCAACTATTTCCGTAAAATTACCTAAAATGTCTGAGTAGCATTCAGAGTATCAAAATAACGTATTATTCCATTTTATTAATCTAATATGCTAGAAATCCAAAATGAAATTTTATCCCAAATATTTTACATATGAGGTGCTTTTGTGCCAATAAATTATGTCAGGCTACGTATATGTATACATGAGGACAAGTCAAAAAGTACTGCTACTAGGACTCACGTTCATACAGGCACAGGCTTATTCCAAAAAAGTACAGTACTGGAAACAGAACCACCAGAATGTAATTAGAGAGAACACTGACATATTGTAAAAAGTGTAATTAATGTCACTAAACAATTTGTGTAGAAAATGTCAAAAGGAAACCTACTTTTCTGTGTAATCTTCCACTGATCAGAGTAACCACACTGGTCACAGATAAGGGGAAGTGAGGGAAAAACAGTAATGAAGCTGTGAGCTAAGTCCAACCATGTTCAATACACTCCTGTGAATCCGGGTGGACAGCTGATTGGCCAGCAGTTTGGCAAGACCTGGGGACTCCTGGGCCCAGAGTTAGTGACATAGCCACAGA
>NW_006408734.1:1324109-1356394 GCF_000296735.1 Chrysochloris asiatica
AGTCCTCAAGCTGACATCTTTGCTCTTCAACACTTTAAAAAGGTCTTGTGCACCAGATTTGCCTAATGCAATACATCCTTTGATTTCTTGACTGCTGCTTCCATGAGTGTTGGTAGTTGGTCCAAGAAGAATGAAGTCCTTGACAACTTCAGGCTTTTCTCCATTGGTAAGAATGTTGTTTATCACATAAATCACAATAAAATATTAAAAAAAAAAAGAACATTATATTAAAAAAAGAAACCAACAAAATCAAGGCACCGAGGTCAGTTCCAAAAGTTATGAGAATTATTTTTTTGTGATCTGAAAGGAATAGTCATAATAAATTTTATTGAAGGACAACAGGATGATTGAGGGGACTTATTATTATGAAAGACGAGTCCTGGTGTGGCACTGTGTGTTAATGTGCCAGACTACAAAGTCAGTTTGAACCGCAAGGTCGGCAGTTCAAGTCACCAGCTGCTCCTTGGAAACCTTAAACTGGGTCTCTATGGGTCGGAAACGACTCGACGGCACTTAACAATAAACATTATAAAAGAAGTTTAAATAAAAATGAAAACTTGTATTGGTAAGAAAAGTTAGGAAAGTTACGCCAAGGAATTTTCTTCTCATCACAATGCATCTGCTCATTCTTAGAGGTTAGCAAGAGCTGTCCAACAAGAATTTCTCTGGGAAATCCTAATCCAGTTACCCTACAAGCCCAGATCTTGACCCCCTTCAGACTTCTTTTTGTTTCCCAACCTTAAATAAGGTTGAAAAGGAACATGATTTGAGTTCCCTGAAGATGCCAAAACTGTTTTGATATGGTATAAATCGAAGAGTGCACAATTCTTTGGAGAAGGGTTGTTGTTGTTACGTGTTGTCGAGTTGGTTCCCACCCATAGCGACCCTGTATAGGGTTTCCAAGGAGAGGCTGGTAAGCTTGAACTGCTGACCTTGAGGCTCAAACCGATTGCAGTACAGTGCATTAAACCATAGCACCACACCAGGATGGAAACACTGCCTTCAGAAGCATATAGACCCTAGATGGAGGCTATGTAGAGAAATAATAGCTTCATCTTTTCCTATTTTTGTTTAATAAAGGTTTCTATGATTTTATAACAATACCTTTAGACTTATAGTTATAATTTAGAATTAAATCTGAACTGATGACCGGGTACGACTATTTATTCTGATTTAGCAAGGAAAATGTGAATTATTTACCTTTGAATAGCATTTATGTTTTATATCCTCTTCCAGTCAAGAGAAATACTCCCAACTTGTAGCAGGTAAAACTTCAATTAAATGCACAAAAAAGCTACCAGTACTTTAGTATTTCGGCTTTGTTTCCAACAGAAAAATTTTAAAAAAGGAACACAATTAAGAACGATAGACGTGTGTTAGTGCTTCAATAAACCAGATCAGAAAATCTATGTTGAATTCAGAGCTAATGGTAAGAAAAAAAATTAGATTTGAAGAACAAAAATAAATAATTCTTTTAACAGATCTCTACAATTAGACTTTTCTCATCCTATCTTATACTTGCTAACAGTCTAACTACAAAGCTCTGTTTTTTAAAAAATGTTTTAAGGAGGGAGCAGTCCCTTGAATAGAGCATGCTTGGTAAAGTACAGGGTCAGTGAAAAAGAGGAAGACCTTCAACAAGAATAGAGGGACACAGTGTCTACAACAATGGGCTCTCACATAACAACTGTGAAGATGGCACAGGACCAGGCAGTGTTTTGTTCTAGTGTGAGATTGTGAGAGGGTGAATCAAACTTTATGTGTATTCCGGCTGTAGAATTTATTTTAATCAACTTTTAGAAAAGACATAATCACCTTGGTTTTCAATACACTTTGTCCATTTGTCAACAAGCTTTTGTATCCCCTTAATAAAAAATGTGTTAGGCTGAGCTGCAAGCCACAGATGCACAGCTATCTTCACTTCTTCATCAGATATGACTCTCAGTCCTTGAAGAGCTGCTTTCAGGTGACCAAACAGGTGACAGTCTGATGGAGCAAGATCAAGACTATAGGGAAAATGCTTTAACATGTCAAAACAAAGTTTTTGCAGAGTGTCAACAGTGTGACTGGAGGTGTGTGGACGGACATGCATTGCCATGCCAGATCACAAAGCCCTTGGATAGCAATCCTCTGCCTTAAACCCAATTTTATGCTTTAGCTCTTCAGTGAGCATCTCACTTTTGTAAGGAGCACTGTCGATTGTTGAACCTTTTTCCTGACAGTGTTTCAATGTTGGCCCTTGAGAATCCCAGAAAAGTGTATGCATCCATTTTCCACCTAACGGTGGACTTTTGAACTTTTTCTTGGTCAGCAATTGAAGACGTTTTCATTCTATACACTGCTGCTTACTCTCTAGCTAGTAGTAATGAAGCCATGTCTTGTCAATAGTAATGATTTTCTTTTAAAGAAACTTTTACCTTCCTTGTGAGTATCGGTCCAAATTTTGTTTGCAGATTCCAAATGCTTTTGTTTATGCTCTTCAGTGAGTTGTTTTAGTACCTATCTCGCTCAAGCTTTCGAAACCCAAGTCTGTGGTGTATTCTTTAATAGGAAGAGCCATGGAAGATTTGCAAATGATTTGCCACATATTGAATGTCACTAGTCTATTTGATGGAGTCCTGATGTGGCGCTGTGAGTTAATGTGCTAGACTGCAAAGCCAATTTAACTACAAGGTCGGTGGTTCAAGCTCATCAGCTGCTCCTTGGAAACCCTATACAGGGTCGCTATGGGTCGGAACCGATTCCATGGCACTTAACAACAAGTCTATTCAATAGAATCATTTCATGGGCATGCTCAATGTTGTCATCAGCTGTGCATGTAGACAGATGTTTTAATTTAACTGAAGTGTAGATAATTTTTGACTCATACAGGGTCACTGTGAGTCTAAACTAACTTCACAGCATCCCAAAACAAGAAAAACCTAAGACTTGCTAGTCAGGGAATAAAATTCCAAAGATCATTCAAGGCTTTTGACCTAGTGGCTGGAAGGAAACCTTACACCTAAGAGACAAAATAATGTAATAGATCTCCCCTCCCTCCCTCCATATTAACTTGGTGACCATGTAAGACTTTGTATTGAATTCAAGGAAAATCAGTTAATATTTTGTTATATGGAATGATCTTTCACACGTTGCCTTAACATTTACATCTATAAACTTAAGAATAATCACTCTATTACTCCATTTCTTTTCCAGAGCATCAGCATTTTATAAAACAGTATTTGGGAAAATAAGTCCTAGATGATGCAAATTGTTAATGTGCTCAGTTGTCAACCAAAATATTGACGGTATGAGTCTATTCAGAGTCTATCCTTTCTGAGAAGAAATGCCCAATGATCTGTTTTCAAAAAAATCATCCATTGAAAACCCTACAGAGTTCATTTCTCCTCTGATACACATTAGTCTCTATGAGTCTGAATAGACTCAACAGCAACTAGTTTCTCTAGAAACTAAGCATTGAAAAAAAGCAACTATATAATGTGCTGTTCAATAATTTGTTCAATAATAATGTTCAATAAGGTGGAAATGTACAGATTCTTGGATTTCTTAATATCATTTTAATAAACAAGAGGGATTGCAATGTCATATTAAGTATAAATATGGAAAGAAAGATCATAGTTCCTCCAAGTGTAAACTATCTGAAGGGTTAAATTAAGTACCTAATATTATTTAAAACAGGTGCAGTGCTATGCAAGCCCCATAAAGGTAACGAAAATCAAATCTGGATATTGTCTCTCATTTTGTATTTTAATTTCATTCTCTGTGCTAGAATCAGTATTTACATCACACTACGTTGATCACTATAATTTCTTCCTAATATCTCCACCTCAATGCCTTAAATCTCCCACTACAACCCAAATATGCTGAAAATATCGTTATTTTCAGTTACTTAGTTCACAAATCAAAGCACAAAGTAAGTCCATAGGCAACATATTGAGCGTACAAAACATATTATTAAATGAATGTACAATATCTGACTACAGAAGACCTTTCCTATCACTGGTTTATTTAGTAAGTTTTACCTTTTAAACTGTTTGTAGCATGCCTCCAGCCCCAGTTCTGAGCTCTCCCTCTTCACTACAAATTTCTAACCATCACACCTTGCTGCTGGCTTTTATTAACAGGTGGTCTTCACTTCTAAACTATGGGAAAGATGGACCCCATGTCAAAAACACTCCCTGACTGCCTTCTCTTCCCTCTCAAAATTCTGTGACATTTTCATCTTCTTTTATTTCCCTCAAAGGCAAAAACTTTCCTTCCCACTGGAATAGTTACCCACTTACTTGGGTTCATGATTTCACTTCTCATTTCATTTGTGATCTTTCTTCACCAACTATCCCTTTTCTAGGAGCACTGGCTACAAGGTCAGAGGTCCAAACCTAACAGCCGCTCCTCAGAAATTTTATACAGGTGGTTATGAGTCAACCAACGTCACAGCTATTAACTAGAAACTTTATTCTGTCCATGTCCATAGAATCTATCCTCTGCTATGCCATACAACTTACACAATGTCGACATTTTTTTGTCAAACTACTATCATTTCTTTATCATTTAGCTTCTAGAAAGTTAATAATCTTGCCACTTTTTTTATGACTTATTATATTCTTTGAAATTTGACTGCTTCTTCCCACAAGATTCAATTATAAGATGATGTTTTTGTTTGTGTTTTTAAATGATTGTTGATCAAATTACCAAAAATTCACTATTTTCTTTCTAGGCAGTACTTGACATTCAATGTTTTTGGAATTCATGACAAGAAACCTCTTTTCCACAAACCTTTCATGTTTCTTCACAAGCTCCTTTATTCCTTTGACTCCCTAAGTGTGGATGGTTGCTTTCATTATTCTTTCAATTAAAAATTCCTTTTACTCCCATGGGTCAACCATCACTTTGAAGTGCATGAATCTTGCAGCTCTATTACCTCAACATGTTAAAAGCATCTCAGTCTCAGCTTATCTCCAATCAAATCCAGCTGACTGAGGTCTCACTACTGTTATCGTTGTTGTTGTCCATATTAAAAAATTTCAGACTCACAGACTCCTTTCCTCTTTTCTGTTATCCACTTAGAATTTTTGAACACACAAACACTCCTATTCTTTCTCATTTGTTCTTCAAACTTGAACAGGAAGAAGAAATCTTGTATTTATTGTAGGTCTTATTTTTCACTCTGTGCAACAATGATTTAGAACTAGGAATGTGCATTAGAATTACCTAGGGAGCGTTTACAGAATATGCTTACTCGTAATAGGCTATAGATTCTAGTCTCAGAGATTTTGATTTATTGGTTCTGCTGTGTGGCCAATAAAATGTAGTTTGAATAGCTACCAAAGTGATTCAGAGTCACTCTTTTGCTCAAGAATGACTACCATTTTATATCACTTGCAAATTAATTGTTTTCTATAGTATTGAGCAGCGTCCTGGTGTGGCACTATGGGTTAATGTGCCAGACTGCAAAGCCATTTGAACTGCAAGGTCCGTGGTTGAAGTTCACCAGTGGCTCCTTGGAAACCCTATATACAGGGTCGCTATGGGTCGGAACCGACTCGACAGCACTTAACAACAACAAAGTATTGAGCATTTCATTTTCCCCTTAATAGTTCCCAATTACACAAGATCTTCTCCAATTTGGTTTCAGACATCTCTTTCTACCACATTATTCACCTTTTAAAATTATGTCTGAAAAGTCTCTTAACCTTCTATCCACAAGTCTAAACCCATTACAGAATAAATGCTTCCTCCTCTATAAATCAGATGAGCTTAAACACAAATGAGCTGCTTCTTAGAACTGTATTTAGCATATAGAGTCTTATTTTTTTATTACATAGTGTCTTGTTTTTACTTACTCTTATATTGGGGGGTGGTTTCAAAAAGTTCATAGAAAATGAACTCAAAGATAATGGAAATTTCCCACAAATTTAAAAAAAGACCCTTCATATGTGCTTAACTATTCTGAATGCACTGCAACTTTTTTAAATACAGAAGGCATGGGGATGGGGAATGGTAACTTGTTGATTGAGTATAGAATATTAAGAGAAAAAAAACCAAAACATTCTTCCACTCACATTACTTGCATTGGTTTTCTAGAAGAAAGATTTTAAATTACAAACTACTTATGGGTAATCCTGACTAACCCAAAATCACCTCTGATAAAGAGGCTTGTGGCCCAACATAGAAACTCTTCCAAGGCTAGGGCTGCCTAATCTATCAATGTAAGTTGCATAAGAGAAGGCTAATGAATTACTTATCAACGATGTAGCCCTGTGGGTTAATGAGCTGAATTGAAAAGTCATTTTGAACCACAAGGTCGGTGGTTCAAGCTCACCAGCTGTTCCTTGGAAACCCTACACAGGGTCGTTATTGGTCGGAACTGACTGGATGGCACTTAACAATAACAGTAAAGAGAAACCAGTAAATCACCTGCTCTGAACAAGTCCCACAGTTATTAATTCAATCACTAAATCTTATTTTGGGGCTGGCAGTTTTTGTTGATTCTTTCCTTACAATCAAATTTGGAGGTAAAAATAATTAGAGGCAAATTTGTCCTCCACCTTACCTGCACAAACCCAGAAAAAAAATGTACTGTTGAAACTCATGTTTTTCAATCATGGTGTGGTGCTATAGGATAAGCACTTGACCACAAGGTCGGTTTGAACCACAAGGTCAAAGGTTAAAACTTAACAGCCGCTCCTCAAAAACCCTATACAGAGTTGCTATGAGTCGGAATAGACTCAACAGTGCTTAACAACAACATACATATATATACACAAGGGGGCTTCAAAGTTCATGGAATAATGAATTAAAAGATAATGGAATAGTTCACACACTTTTTGACAGACTATGTATGTCTTTTGCATTTGTGTGTATACATTTTTCAACTTTTTTTTTTTCAGATTTATAAATGGCAAAGTCCCAACTTCTCCTTAACTTTTAATTTTAAAATATTACAGCCTTAGAGAAAGTTTTAACAAAATGGCACAGAAAAATCCCATTACCTTTCATCCAGTTTCCTCAAGAGTAACATTTACATAACTATAGTAATGGAGTCCTGGTGTGGCATCTTGAGTTAATGTACTGGACCACCAAGTTGTTTTGAACCACAAGGTGTGTGGTTCAAACTCACCAGCCACTCCTTGGAAACCGTATGCAGGGTTGCTATCGGTTGGAACTGACTCAAGCTCAACAGTACTTAACAGCACATAAAGCTGGCAGATTAAACCCACCAGTTGCTCCTTGGAAGCCCTATACTCAAAGGTTTGCTAGGAGTCGGAGCCAAGTCAATGTACTTAACGACACAAGTACAATATCAGAGTCCTGGTGTGGTGCTGTAGGATAAGCACTGAACTGCTAACCACAAGGTCAGCAGTTCAAACCCACTAGCTTCTCTTTGGAAGTCCTATACAAGTTCACTGAGTCAGAACTGACCCAATGGCACTTAACAACAATAACAACCGTACAATATCAGAGTCCTGGTGTAGCATTGTATAATATGACGACCAGGAAACTTGACACTGGTCTATAATTTACAGACCTTTCTCAGATTTTGTGGTTCCTTGGTGGCACAAACTGTTCATGCTTAACTACTAACCTAAAGGTTGGTGGTTTAAACCCACCCAGCAGCACAGCAAAAGAAAGTCCTGGCATACAAATAGCATTATTGGAGTGGTTCTGCTCTGTTAACATGGGGTTACCGTGAAACAGAATCTACTCGATGACAATGGAATTTTTTAAAAATTCAGATCTTTACTTTATATATATACTTCATATATATATGTAAAGATCTTTATATATTTTTGTTGTTGTTGTTATGTGCCATTGAGTCGGTTCTATAAAGATATACACTTTACATATATCTTTAATGTATATATATTCATTCAGGAGTATGTGTATATATATGTGTACGCACATGTATGTTGTGTTGTTAAGTGCTGTCGAGTCAACTCCAACCCATAGAGACCCTGTATAGGGAGGGTTTCCAAGGAGCAGCTGGTAGGCTTGAACCACTGACCTTGCAGTTCAAACGACTTTGCTATCTGATGCATTAGCCCACAGTGCCACACCAGGACTCAATGCAATTTTATTTCATGTATATACAGTGAAAGAAAGACAAGGCTTTCTGCTCCTGTAACAATTTACAGCATCAGAAGCCCTATACAGAATAACTATGAGGCAGAACCAACTCCATGACATATAACCAACCAATATACAGTGAAACTATGAGATCTGGAACTCAACTTTGTTATTTTCAAATCTTGTTAAGTTTTTTGCCTTAGATGAGCCCAGTCTTCATCACTTCTCTCTCTCCTTTTAGTGGAAAACATTTGCATTTTCCTTCTCTGACAAGTTTTTGCTTTCCACAGGCTCTGGTTCCCAGTATATTTGTGTAAACGTCACCAATATGTGGCATTTTAAAACATTTGCTTTCATGCAAAGATTTTTCTCAAACTGATAAGTGGCTTATTAATAAAAAATAAGAAAATAGAATAGGATATATACAGCACATAGAAACTAGCCATAGATCATAATGCAAGTAGAGTTGTATTTTGGTTTAAAACAAGGAAATAGATTCAAATCTGGACTGTGAACTACAAGGTGAGCAGTTCAAACCCAACAGCTGCTCCTTGGAAATCCTATACAGGCTATGAGTTGGAACAGATCTGATTGCACTCAATAACGCCTTAAAGTTCAACCACCAAAAAGCAACATGTTTTGGGCTATAGTACTTAAACAGAGGGAGGATGACTCTAGCAGATAAGCACTGGATTGTGAACCACATCAACGGTTCAAGCTGTCTGCTTCTGCAAAGACATATGTCCTAAGAAATCCTATACAGAGTCACTATGAGTTGGAAGTGATTCAACGGCACTTAACAACTTAGAACAATTTTTGTTGAGGTATTCAGTATTATTTCTTGGACTGAAATAAAAGTCAGGATAAGAAACATTTATATGAAGAACATTTAAGAAGCTTTTGTAGAACCACCACTGAAGATACTGTCCATAATATTAGTAAGTAACCTTCACATATTTTTAGTCAATAACCTTTACATATTTTAACTAGGAATGTATAAAGACTCATTTGGAGAGTTGATGATAAATTCCTCCTAGCATTTGTCACAGCAACTTTTTGTTTAAGAACAAAAATTATTTCGTTAGTATAAAAAAACAATTAAAAAGGCTTATCGAATTCTTTTTTCACCTTGGCGGCCAACAAGTTTTAGCTAAATTAGTGTTCGGATATCACACTGCCATCAAGTAGATGTGACTCACAGCAACCCAAGCATAGGGTCTCAAAGGCTGTAAAGCTTTACAGAACAAAGTCTCCTCTTTCTCTTGTGGAGCTGTTGATGGGTTTGAACTGTCAACCTTGCTGTTAGCAGTCTAGTGCTCATCCTACAGTGACACCAATGCTCCTTAGTGCTCACGTATGTTGTTGTTTTGTGTACTGAGTCCATTTTAACTCAAAGAGACCCTGCATAGTGTTTCTGAGAGCAGATGGTGGGTTTGAACTGCCAGCCTTGTGGTTATCAGACTAGTGCTTATCCTACAGCACCCATATCAGGGCTCAGTGCTCATATATAGTATTCATATTATCTTTGAATCCTACTAGAATTATCTTGGTCTTTCGTTATATGATTTCTAACCTCCATATCTTTATTTTAAATACTTTGGGTTCTTTAGCACATGTATGATTATTACACTATGTCACAAGCAAGCTTTTTAGAAATAATGATTATAGTATTTCATTTGCCTAGCACTTTATAAACTATAATGTATATTTATGTTCTTAAGTGCCATCAAGTTGGGTCCGACTAACAGCAACCCTGTATAGGATTTCCAAGGAGTGGTTGGTGAGCTTGAACCACCAACCTTGTGGTTCAAATGAACTTTGCAGTCCAACACATCTCAGTGCCACACCAGGACTCCAATGTATATTTATATAGAAACCTAATATTTACCAATAAGGCAGCTAAACCCCACTTTACCAATAAGGCAGCTAAAATTCAAGAATATCAAATAAAAATTTTGTTAATGGTAGAATTGGATGTAAAATCCACTTGAAATATCTACTTCTAGAGTCCTCTCTAGAAGCTATTCATTTGTAATTAAGTTTAAAATAAATTACTATATATTATGTTGTTAAATAATGCACTATTTGCTTAGTTTCTAGCAATGGTTTTAATTGATACTATTAGGCACTTTCTGTATCACTTTCTCATTTTTTTTGTCAGAAGCTACAGATTTAGCTCATACCGTGTAACTATCAACAAGTTGTGCTTCTATACTATAATCATGTATTTTACTTTTTCTACCACGTTAAAAGCTTTTTAATGCTATGAACCTTTATTTTGGAGCCTGTGACACTGTTAAAAAATTACATCTATTTCAAATTATAATACATCTTGACAACTCAGTATTTTTATGTGATAATAGTCACAATTACTCTCATAAAAATAGTGGCTATATATAGTTATATATTTTTATATATATAAAATATCACAGATTAATTGAGGACAACTGAGGAATCTTATTTTTATATCACTTACTGGCTGATTACTCTAAAACTGAAAACTGAGAAATCAAGGTAAATCTATATACCTGGAAAACCTTTTAATAACACAAATAATCCAATAAGTTAATTGTAATACTGGAATAAATATGTCATTTTACAATACCAATAGTTTCCTATTAAATATAACTGCTGCAAACATGCTTTGATTACTTATATAATTGTGAAGCATGTCTGTATTAATACACATTTTTCCAATCAATGTACATTTCAAATCATTGCATGATTATTGCTAATTTTTTTTCACATTTTGAAGTTAGACTATAATTTTTTATCTTTAATATAAAGAGTACAGCACCCTTAGATTCATTTTACACAAGTTGTTGTCGTTAAATGCAGCCAAGTCAGTTCCGACTCACAGCGACCCAGTATAGGGTTTCTGAGGAGCGATTGGTGGGCTTGAACCACTGACCTTGTGGTTAGCAGTTCAGTGCTTATCCTATAACACCACACCAGGACTTCCAGATACTATATAAAAGTAGGTCAATGCATGTATTTGGGCATCATTTGTACTTACACTTGAAATCAATGAGAAAAACAAAATTTACTTCACTTCATATACATTGTGTAAGCTTAATTACTGCCTCATTTTGAATATTTACTTTTCAGTGAGGAAGAATACATTTTTCTTTTGCATATCATGTAAGATAACCATACTATATAAATTTCTCAAGTGTACATTTTTCTTTCCAATAATAGAAGCACTTATATGAATGTTGTTGTTGTTATTGCTAAATGCCATCGAGTCGTTTTTGACTCAAATGAAGCCTGCATAGAGTTTCCAAGGCTTTAAATCTGTCATAAGAGCAGAAAACCTCTTTCTTCTTTGAAGAGGCTGGTGGGTGCGAACTGTCAACCTTATTAAGGTTTGCACTCCAATGCTTATCTGATGGAACCATATTTGTTTAATTTTAGCATATTAATTTGATTTATATATTACTTATACTCTGGAATACAAAAGGCACACAAATTTAATTTCATGTAATCATTTCCTTCTTTCCTCTACTTTTAATCAGTCCATTGAGTATTAATTATTGCCTGACCTCAAACAGTAATATCCACAAACAGAAAATTCAGTCTCCAATCACAAATTGATCACTAAGAATTCCAAATATGAGTGGAAATTTAATATGAAGCTATTGAAAAATTGTTGTTGTTGCCTGGTGCCATCGAGTCGGAACCGACTCATAGCGACCCAGTGCACAGCAGAACGAAACAATGTCCGATCCTGGGCCAACCTCACTACCGCTGCCACACTTGAGTCCATCAATGATGCCACCTGGCTGATCCATCTCGTTGGGGGTCTTCCTCTTTTTCTCTGACCCTCCACCTTACCCAGCATGACATCCTTCTCCAACAATTGTTTCCTCCGGACAATATGTCCAAAGTAGGAGAGACGAAGCTTAGCCATCTTGGCCTATAAAGAACACTCTGGCTGCACTTCTTCCAAAACAGATCTATTGGTTCTTTTGGCAGTCCATGACACTTTGAGTATTCTCCTCCAACACCACAACTCAAAGGGCATATTGAAAAATATGTCCGTGTAAATATATCCACAATTCAAAACGCATAATTGAATAAGCAAAATTAATCATTAAGAGAAGGGGATACCAATGCAAACAATTGTTGTTTTCTTTCCAAATTACAACAAAAATTTCTTCTGTCTTCTTTTATCGGAATGATGTCAATCTTCTCATGAAAAGTTATTTTAGCAAAGTTAAAGGCAGAAGAGTTTTGAAACATTGTTTATATCAGAAGTTTATTTGGTTATTTTGAAAGAGAAATCTATAGATGAAGTCACTTGGAGGCTCTCTGAGAGAAAAAAATAGGCATTTTAAATGAAAATAATGCTCCCTGTAAGAATTCATTCATTTCAAGACAGGACTGGTACTCAAAAAGTTCATCAGCAACAAAGTCTCATTCCAACCCATTTAGCAGTTGCATCATATTAGTCTGGTATCTGAGGTCAAGATTATATAAGACAGTTTTCTTCTTCTAATAAGAATTCCTTTTTAAAATAGGCATTGTCAAGATTGGTAAAACTGAAATTTGATCTACTTTTTTCTAAAAGATTTCCACAGTTTTTATGTTATGTAATTCTTTTTACAGCTGAAGTTCTACTCCTTTCAAATATACTATGCTAACTGAAATGTTAGCAAATGTGCTTTAACTTTTAGTGCAGAAATAAAATACATGTATATATGTATATACATATATATATATATATACACACACACACATACATATATACATATATATACATATATATGTGTATAATATATATGTATAAAAGATTTACACCCTTGGAAACCCTGTACAGGGTTGCTATGGGTCGGAACCGACTCGACGGCACTTCACAACAACAACAACATATATATATATATATACACACACATACATATGCATTTCTCAAACTTCATTTCCAACAGTGAATTCCTTATCTATCTATACCTAGTATGATCCTGAATATAGTATGCTAAACCAATGCTAAAAATTACTCTTTTAGAGAACATTTATAAACTATAAGTCAATTGATTAACATGACAAGATAAACGCCATTATGTGAATTTTAAACCACACTTTAATTTGAAGAAAACTATTCCAAGTATAGTTTTCTCTTCTCCTTTTTAGAATGAAGCATTATATTCTTGAGAGGAAAGAAGGCTGGTATTTTAATTGAATTAGAAGTGATTAAAAGAGAACTTTAATTTCTGGGTTCTTTAAAACAAATTGTCACAAAATGTAATGAGAAATGTAATTCCAGTGAATTCAAAAATCAACCACATAGAACTAGATTTATGGTCTTTTATATCATCCTTATAATTCAAACATAAATGCTGTCATTTTCCGACAAATGATTATTTGAGAGAATTCACTAAGTAACAGAAATTTACTTTCAAATTAAAGGGCATAAAAGAAAGCATGTAGTCTTACAAAAATTATATGCGTAAGACAGCATGACACAATGAACACATTTCACCACAAGATTTACAGTAATAAACTACTTCTCATATTTATTCATTTTAAGACTACTAACTTGATTTCCCTTAAATGAGGTTAAAAGTATAAAAAGATGGCCTGTATGCTTAATTTTCCATTTAAATGTAATTTGCATTGAATTGAATGATGACAGAGTACTTATAAATATTTATAAATGAATGAAACCCAGGAAATTTTAACTTCATAACCTAATATATAACCACAGAACTTGATACTACTACAAGCAATATAAGAATAGAGTAAAAGGATAAGATAAACAATATGATAATGGGCTTCACTTTCATCAAGAGCGGCAATCTTATTAACCAGACATTTATTACTCTTACTTCAAGGCCTCTTTAGAATACATATGAAATAAAATTATTCTGTGCCCATAAAAATCATAGCAATATGAGACAAAAGATCACTGTGAGTGTTTCTTTTATTCAATGTTAAATGAAACCCCAGGACAAAAGTACTTAAAAAACAATATTTCCAATGTTCAAACATGAGAAATTCAAGAATAACCAAACTGAACAAGATTTATAGAATACTTTTGTTAGTCTAAATTCTAGTAATAAACACGGAAGTAAAGAATGAAAACTGTAATGGTCAATACTTATCATGTATATGCCATCAAAGTTTGACTATTGTCTTCCAGGCATCTTTTTAAGATACGTTAAAATTAATCATAAAATGAACATTAAGTAGCTCAAGTCTTAAAAGTTGGTATTATAAGCTACAACATCAATATAAACTTTAAATAAGAAATGCAAACCTTTTTACCAGTACTATACAGAGAAGTTTTAACAGGTAACTACACTTTTACTCCTTGTGTCCTTATTCTTGTATCATAAATGAATATGTTTATGACCGTTTTATTAATGAGGCTTACATGTATAAATCACTTGTGTAGCTATTACAAACTATAAAAAAGGCCTTGCCTCTTGTGTTTATAACAAAGTAAGCATTCAAATTTAGTGAATAATAAAATATGCTTTTATTTTAGAAAATGAAAATCTAAAATTAAATCCAGATACACCTAATTAAATTGAATATACTCAAGATTTCTGTTTCTGTCATAACTTGACAGAGGTTAAGAAGTAAAAAGAAGATACTGTAAAATTATTTGCAAAAAACGAATACTGAAAGATCTGATCTCACCTTACCAGTATAAACAATGTATTATAAAAAGTGGTGAGGACAACAATGACATAATGACATAATGACAAACTGGGATGATGTCAATGCAAATGCAGTGGCCAATGCAAATTTTGAGAATGTAATGTATTTTATGAATGGTGTTAGTGAATTGCATGTAATTAAACAACCTGTGTCCAAAGTCATTCTCGGTTATAACTTTATATAAAACTTAATTTAAAAGATACACATAAATAATTTTTCTACATTTAAAAGCCCCAGTGTCTTAAAAATTAACTTAAGTTTCCTCTGAAAAAGTATCCTTCTCTTGTCACGAGAGGGGTAAAAAAAAAAGCTAAGAATAATATGGTCGATATTTCCATCAGTTCTGCTAAATACGTACAGCTAAGTCATACTAGCCTATATTAGTGTCTTCATCAGCCTACGGAAGTCAGTGCTAACACCAAAAATGAAATTAATCTGGAAATCATTAAATCTTAAACAAAAAAATTGCAAGTGTACTGGTTCATATTGCAATACTTACGACTGTCATAACATACGTTTCCCAGAGCCCTGCCTGTCTGAAGCAGGACTTCCTGGTCTTTGCTATTTAGCAGCTGTACCAGTGGTGAAATCAATCCAGCATCCACACATGGGATTCGCATAAATTCTGAAAAGAGACATTTAATTGAAACGTTGAAGATATTCAGTTTACATACAGCAACTCTCTTAATAAAATAAGTACCTACTATCAAAAATATTTAAAGTGTCTTACTATTGAAGAATGTATTTCTGGCTCAAAAGTACCCTGTCAAAATGGTACTGAAAATGTCATAAAAATTGTACTGAAAATGTCATAAACCAAAAGGATTTTTAATGAACATTCATTACACCTAATTTTTTACTACCTTTTTAAAAGAAGTGGATGCTCTTCTGAAAGCATCATGTGATAATGGAAATGCTGTCATTAATCTATATTGTAAGATTTAGTGGAATCATCTACGTTCATATCACCATTTCCATTCTTTATTAAAATCCATTTTACAATGGCTCATTCATATCTGCTGTTGCACCCAATCATTCATAAGTTTAGAAAAGCACCAAATATTAAGCTGTCTTTGTACTTCACATTCACTTTTTTCTTTTGCTTACTAGTATTCATCGATGCTATTTATTCTTTATTTATTGATGTCTAATTAATGTGGCCACCATTCATCTGTCAGTATGTCATATCATACTGGGGTGGCTTGCGTGTTGCTTGATTCTGGAAGCTATGCCATGGGTACTTTAAATATCAGCAGGGTCAGCCATGGTGGACAGGTTTCAGATGAGCTTCCAGACGAAGACAGACTAGAAGAAGAGATGGACTACTTGCTAGTTTTAGTCACTGAAAACCTTAGGAATAGAAGTGTAACACAGTTAGAAGCAGAAAATTGAATACTGAAACAGGATGAACAGCACCAGAATAGCGTCAGATAATAGTGACAGGTGATAAGCCTCTCAGGTTGGAAGGCACTCAAAATGTGACTGAGGAAGAGCTGCCTCCTCAAAATAGAGAGGACTGTGATGATGTGAATGTAGTTAAGCTCTCGGGACCTTCATTTGCTCAAAAAGAAGAGAAACAGCTGTAAACATCCATTAGTAATCGGAACATGGAATGTACAAAGTATGAATCTAGGAAAATTGGAAATTGTAAAAAATGAAATGGAATATATAAACATTGATAATCTAGGCAATTGTGAGCTGAAATGGAATGGCAAATTGGAGAGCAATGGCGTTGCCTTCATGATCAAAAAGAACATATCAATATCTGTCTTGAAGTACAACACTGTCTGGGATAGGATAATACCCATAGGCCTACAAGGAAGACCAGTTAGTACCACTATTATTCAAATTTACAGAACAACCACTAAAGCCAGTGATGACGAAATTGAAGAATTCAACCAAGTTCTTCAGTTTGAAATTGATTAAACATACAATCAAGATGTATTAATAATTACTGGCGATTGGAAATGCAAAGGCTGAAACAAAGAGGAAGGAACTGTAGTTGGAAAATACGGCCTTGGCAATAGGAATGATGTTGGAGGTCGCATGATAGAATTTAGTAAGACCAATGACTTCTTCATTGCAAACACCCTTTTTTAAACAATATAAAAGATGACTTGTTGTTGTTGTTGTCAGATGCCATCGAGTCGCAACCAACTCATAGCGACCCCATGCACAGCAGAACGAAACAATGTCCGATCCTGGGCCAACCTCACTACCGCTGCCACACTTGAGGCCATCAATGATGCCATCTAGCCGATCCATCTCGTTAGGGGTCTTCCTCTTTTTCTCTGACCCTCCACCTTACCAAGCATGACATCCTTCTCCAGCAACTGTTCTCTCCTGACAATATGTCCAAAGTATGAGAGACAAAGCTTAGCCATCCTGGCCTCCAAGGAGCACTCTTGGCTGCACTTCTTCCAAAATAGATCTATTGGTTCTTTTGGCAGTCCATGGCACTTTTAGTATTCTCCTCCAACACCACAACTCAAAGGCATCAATTCTTCTACGGTCTTCCTTATTCACTGTCCAGATTTCACATCCATATGAGGTTATTGAAAATACCATGGCTTGGGTCAGGCGCACCTTAGTCCTCAACTGACATCTCTGATCTTCAACACTTTAAAAAGTTCCTGTGCAGCAGATCATACGTCGTTTGATCTCTTGACTGCTGCTTCCATGAGTGTTGATCGTTGATCCAAGAAGAATGAAGTCCTTGACAACTTTAATCTTTTCTCCGTTGATAAGAATGTTGTTTATTATAGCTCTGGTAGCATAGTGGTTACGAATCAAGCTACGAACCACAAGGTCAGCAGTTTGAAACTACTAGCTGTTCCACGGGAGAAAGATGAGGCGTTCTGCTCCTGTAACGATAAACAGCCTCGGAAACCCTTGTAGGGTCGCTATGAGTCGGAACTGACTCCATGGCATATAACAACAATAAAAGATGACTACACACATAGAACTCTCCAGATGGAATACAAAGAAATCAAACTGACGTCTGTGGAAAGAGATGGTGGAAAAGCTCCATATCATCAGCTAAAATAAAACCAGGGGCTGACTGTAAAACAGACCATCAACTGCTCATATGGAAGCTCAAGCTGAAAATAAATAAATAAATAAAACAAGTCCACAAGAGCCAAAATATGACCTTGAATATATCCCAAATGAATTTAGAGACTGGAAGAATAGATTTGATGCATTAGACACTAAGACCAGAAGAGTTGTGGGATGGCATCAAGAACATCATACAGGAAGAAAGCAAAACAAGACAAGTAAGAAGGAAAAGACCAAAGTGAATGTCAGAAGAGACTCTGAAACTTGCTCTCCAGCATAAAGACAGCAAAGCAAATGGAAGAAATGAGGAGGCAAAAGAGCTGAATTGAAAGTTTCAAAAGGCAGCTCCAAAAGACAAAGTCAAATATTACAACAAAATGTGCAAAGATCTGGAGTTAGAAAACCAAAAGGGAAGAATAAGCTCAGTATTACTCAAGCTCAGGTGACTGAAAGAAAAATTCAAGCCTCAATCTGAAATATTGAAGCATTCTATGTGGGTTTAATTCACTGGACGGCAAAGTCGCTTTGAACTGTAAAGTCAGTGTTTCAAACTCACCAGTCGCTCCTCAGAAACTCTATACAGGGTGGCTATGGGTCAGAACTGACTTGATGGCACATAACAACAACAATGAACAAAATATAAAATGATGTAAAAAGCAACAAAAGAAGATGGAAGGAATACACAGTCACTGTACCTAAAAAAAAACAGTTGCTATTCAAACAATTCAAGAAGTAGTACATGATCAAGAGCCAATGATATTGAAGAAAGTAGTCTAAGGTGCATTGAAGGCACTGACAAATAAAGAGGCTCCAGGAATTGAAGGAATATGAATTGAAATCTTTCAACAAACTGATGTAGCACTTGAGGTACTGACTCATCTATGCCAGGAAATGTGGAAGACAACTACCTCGCCAACTGACTGGAAGAGATCCATATTTGTGCCCATTCCACAGAGAAGTGACCCAAAGGCTGTGCTCATGAGGAACCTGTCCAAAAACCAAGAAGCAATTGTTAGAAGAGAACAAGGGAACACTGAAAAGTTTAAAATCAGTAAAGGTGTGTGCCAAGGTGGTAGTCTTTCACCATATTTATTCAATCTGTATGCAGAGCAATAAACCGAGAAGCTGGATTATATGAAGAAAAATGTAGCATGAGGATTGGAGGAAGACTCACAAAGAACTTGTGATATGCAGATGATACAACCTTGCTTGCTAAAAGGGAAGAGGACTTAAAATAGTTACTGATGAAGATCAAAGACTACAGCCTTCAGGATGGATTACACCTCCATGAAAAGAAATAAAAACCCTCACTACTGGAGCAATAAATAACATCATGATAAATGGAAAAATACTGAAGTTGCCAAAGACTTCTTTTTGCTCAGCTCAACCATCAACACTCATGGAAGCAGCGGTAAAGAAATCAAATGATGTATGGCATTACGCAAATCTGTTGCACAAGACCTTTTTAAGTGTTCAAGAGCAAAGATGTCACTTTGAGGACTAACGTGTGCCTGACCCAAGCCATGGTATTTTCAATAACCTCATATGCATGGGAAGTTGAGCAGTGAATAAATATCACAGAATAATTGATACATTTGAGTCATGGTATTGGAGGAGAATAGTAAAAGTTCCACGGACTGCGAAACAAACAAACAGATCTGTGTTTGCAGAAGTGCAGCCAGAGTGCTCCTTGGAAGCCATGATGGCCAGAATTTGTCTCTCATACTTCAGATATCTATTACCAGGAGGGACCATTGCCTGGAGAAGGATATCATGTTTGGCAAAATGGAGGGTAGAAGAAAAAGAGGAAGATCACCAACGAGATGAATTGGAACAGTGGCAGTAGCAATGGGCTCAAGTATAGCAACGATTGTGAGGTTGGCTCAGGACCTAGCAGTGTTTCGTTATGTTGTGCATAGGGTTGCTATCAGTTGGAACCAACTCGATGGCACCTAACAACAACAAATTTATATGTTACTGTAGGATGAGCACTGGATCGATCACAAGGTCCACTTTGAACTTCAAGTGGTTCATACTCACCAGTCACCCTTAGGAAACTATATGAGGTCGCTATGAGTCAGAAATGATTCACTAGCATTTAACAACTTAATACCAACAATGATACCACCAAGGAGCCCTGATGTTGCAGTTGTTAATAATTCAGCTGCTAACCCAAAGGTACATGCTGCAAACTCCCTAGGAGCATTAAAGTCTGCTCCTATAAAGATTAGAATCTTGGAATGCCTATGTGGAAGTTCTATTCTGTCCTATAGGAATCAACTTACGGCAATGGACTAAAGATACCACCAAATTTACAATAAGAAACAAAACTTCTTTCAATATTTCATGATGATGGTGGTGGTGTGCTGTGGAGTCAGTTCCAACTCATAGTGTCCCTGCACAGGGTTTCCAAGATTATAAATCTTTATTGGAGCAGAAAGCCTCATCCTTGTCCCACAGAAGGGCTGGTAATTTTGAACTGCTGACCTTGAGGTTAGCAGTCCAACTTGTAACCACTAAGAGTTCCTTATTTCTTGAAGAACCACTATAAAATTTATGAATACAGATATTTAATTAATGTAAGTTCATCAATAATCAACACTTGAATTGTAATGTTAGACTTATCATCACTTAACACAAAGAAGTTTCAGTAAATAAAGTTGGTCAACAAAGAGCTAATTTCTTGACTCATAACCAATTCTCTGGAAAAATACCTCTATCTTTTCATTGAGTCCTACTTTCCCTTTATTTTCAAATTCCAAGAGCACACTCACTATACAGGGCTGTTACATGACTTGCTATCTCTGATCCAATTTAATTTTCTTATCTAAGATAACCCATAAGTCACAAATGTGTTCCTCACTAGCTAAATAAGGGATTTCCATTGCTATCATCTCTTACTTTACTCACTACATTACTGAAAACCCTTTCTAATTTAAATTTCCAATATTGAGAGTCCTTCTCACTTCTAAGGTTAACATTTGAATTTATCGTTAGTGGTTTATTAACTCATATTCCAACAAACCCCCTTTGCCTTAAAGTAGATTACAACTTACAGTGATCCTACAGGACAGAGGAGAACTGCCCTACAAGGTTTTCAAAGGTATAATCTTATTGGGATCAGATTAGTATTTTTATTATTATTCTTTTCACCTAAATTTTCAAACATGGGATCATTTCAATGAATAAAAATAGGAATGATTTCTGATTTGCACTCTCATAAATGTAATGCTTGGTATATCTTCTTGCTTTGCTTTGTGTTGTATATCTTATTGCTTTGTTTGTATTTATTGGTATTTTCCAGGTGATGGTAACATTAAATTACTTTTTTTCCCTTTGTCTTTGTGTTCAAATTGTCCACATAATAAACACTCTATAATCAATAGCTTCAGTTATTCTCTAAATGATGGAAAGTAAATAAGTTTGGGAAAATTGAGGTATCTAATTAAACTGTCCTAAACCACTTAACAGCATGGAAAGATAAACAAAGTTCATTCAAGGAACTTCAACAAGTTCATAGAAAAAGTCCATTATCTCTTAATTCCATTTGTTCATGAATGTTTTGAAACCCCTTCGTATATCCCTCAGCAGTCAATCAAGGTAAAGCCAACACTTCCATTCCTTGGAGAAAGTAAAGTCCTAAACCTTGGCTTTTCAATCAATTTTCTTTATTAAGAATGGCAAGCCTACTGAGGTAATTTTAATGAAATGAAGTTACCATGCTTTTTATTTTAATTACATACCTCAATTGATCAGGAATATGTTTAAAACCTTATAAATAGCAACAGAACAATATTTATTAGTGCTCAAAGGTGAGCTCCTCAGATGGGAAAGCACTCAATATGCAGCTAGGTAAGAGCCGCTTCCTCAAAGCAGACATGGATGCAGCAAAACTTTAGGGACCTTCATTTGCTGATATGGCAAAACTTTAAATGAGAAGAAACAGCTTCAAATATCCATTAATAATCAGAACATGGAATGTACAAATTAGGAATCTAGTGAAATTGGAAGTCAAATTGAAATGGAATGTATAAAGATTAAGATCCTAGGCATTATTGTTTTTGTTATTAAGTGCTATCAAGTTGGTTCCAACTCATAGTGACTCTGCATAGGGTTTTCAAAGAGCTTCTGGTGGGTTTAAATCACTGATCTGTGATTAGCAGCCCAGTGCTTATCCTACAGTACCATACTAGGACTCCAAACTAGATGTTAAGTAAGCTGAAATAGACTAACATTGGTCATCTTGCTGGGAATGACAAATTGATGAAGAAAGACATATATTTCATCATCAAAAAGAACATTTCAAGTTCTATCATGAAGCACAATGCTGTGACAGGATAATATCCATTTGCTGACAAAGACTACCAGTCAATATAATTATTATTCAAATTTACACACACACCCATAAAACCTGTGATGATGAAATTGAGGAATTCTACCAACTTCTTCAGTCTGATTGATCAAACATGCAATCATAATGGATTGATAATTACTGATGATTAGAATGTGAAAGCTGGAAACAAAGAAAAAGGATCAGTACCTGGAAAATATGGCCATAGCGATAGAAATTATACTGGATCATGACAGAATTTTCAAGAACTATTTATTCATTGCAAATACATATTTTTAGCAACATAAACTGATTATAAATGTAGGTCTCACAAATGGAATACACAAGAATCAGATTGACTACATCTGTGAGAGGACACGATGCAGAAGCTCAATATCATCAGCCAAAACCCCCAAAAGAGCAGGGACCAACTATGGAACAATCAACTGCTCATATACAAACTCAAGTTAAAGCTCAAGAAAATTATATACCAAGTCCACAAGAGCCAAAATGTGACCTTGAGAATGGTGATGGTGGTGGTTGTGAGCCACTGTGTCAGTTCCAACTCACAGTGATCCTGTATGGGGTTTCTGAGGCATCTGTACAGGAACAGAAAGCCTCATCATCTTTCTTCTGAGAAGCGACAAGTAGATTTGAGCTGCTGGCCTGACCTTGGAGAATATCCCACCTGAATTTAAAGACAATCTCAAGAACAGATTTGATGCATTAGATTGTAATGACCAAAGACCAAAAGAGTTGTGAACTGACATAAAGAACATTACATAAGGAAAGGGCAAGGTCATACAAAAGACAGTAAAGAAAGAAAAGGTCAAAATGAATATAAGAAATAGCACTGAAGCGTGTTCTTGAACACAAAGAAGCTAAACAACTGGAAGAAAAGAAGTAAAAGAGCTGAACAGAAAACTTCAAAGGACAGTTTAAGAAGACAAAGTCAAGTATTACAATGGAAGACATAGAGTTAGAAAACTAAAAATAAAGAACAAGCTCAGCATTTCTCAAGCTGAAAGAACTGAAGAAAAAATTCAGGTCTTGACATATAATATTGAAGTATGCGATAGGTTAAATGGAGTCCTGGTGTGATGCCATAGGATATGCACTGGACTGCAAGGTTGGCTTGAGCCACAAGGTTGGCACTTAAAATTCATCAACCACTCCCTGGATATTCTATACAGGGTCACTATGAGTTGGAACCAGCTTAATGGCACTTATCAACAAAAACAGACAAAATACTGGGAGGGACTGATGAAAGGAAATGGGGATAGGACTCTTGTGGTACAATAGTGAACAATTGCTATCAGGAATGACTGTGAGGGTTGAAAATGTAAAGGTCGATGTTTTGTAGCAAAAGGAGGGAGTGGCTGACTTTTCAGTTCAGGAGCAGAGGCCCTTGGGACCATCAAGGGAGAAGAGCTGAGTGCAGGACCCTACCCAGAGAAACAGTGACGTCAGAGATAGAGGCAGAGATGATGACGTGGAGAGATGGAGTGGCTGGGGACTTTAGATCCAGAGAGGGAGAGGGGCTGTGTACTGACGACCGGGGGGCAGGCTTGTAGTGTACACCCTTTGGTTTGTTGATGATGCATGGAGGGGATTGTAACCATGGCAATGAAATGATATACCACAGGATGAATGTAAAGTAATGTTCTCCCATGTAAATTATCACATAATTCACAATAAAACATTTTAAAAAATACTGAATGACATAGAAGCAACAAAAGAAGATAGAAGGAATACTCAGTCACTGTACCAAAAGAACTGATCAATGTTCCACCATTTATAGATGACTGAACATATGATCATGAACCAATGGTTGTTGTTGTTGTTGTCAGGTGCCATCGAGTCGGGACCGACTCATAGCGACCCTATGCACAGCAGAACGAAACAATGTTCGATCCTGAGCCAACCTCACCACCGCTGCCACACCTGAGTCCATCAATGATGCCACCTGGCTGATCCATCTCGTTGGGGGTCTTCCTCTCTTTCTCTGACCTTCCACCCTACCCAGCATGACATCCTTCTCCAGCGATTGTTTCCTCCGGACAATATGTCCAAAGTAGGAGAGACGAAGCCTAGCCATCCTGGCCTCTAAGGAGCACTCTGGCTGCACTTCTTCCAAAACAGATCTATTGGTTCTTTTGGCAGTTCATGGCACTTTCAGTACTCTCCTCCAACACCACAACTCAAAGGCATCAATTCTTCTACGATCCTCCTTATTCACTGTCCAGCTCTCGCATCCATATGAGGCTACTGAAAACACAATGGCCTGGGTCAGGCGCACCCTAGTCCTCAAGCTGACATCTCTACTCTTCAACACTTTAAAAAGTTCCTGTGCAGCAGATTTGCCCAGTGCAATACGTCGTCTGATCTCTTGACTGCTACTTCCGCGAGTGTTGATAGTTGATCCAAGAAAAATGAAGTCCTTGACAACTTCAATCTTTTCTCCATTGATAAGAATGTTGTTTATTGGTCCAGTGGTGAGGATTTTTGTTTTCTTGACATTGAGATGTAGACCATATCAAAGGCTGTGCTCTTTAATCTTCATAAGTAAATGTTTCAAGTCCTCTTCACTTTCAGCAATCAAGGTTATATCATCTGCATATCGCAGGTTGTTAATGAGTCTTCCTCCAATCCTGATGCCACGTTTTTCTTCATAGAACCCAGCTTCTCGTATTATTTGCTCAGCATACAGGTTGAATAAATATGGTGAAAGAATACAACCCTGTCTCCCCCCTTCCCAATTTTAAAACATTCAGTGTTCCCATGTTCTGTTCGAACAACTGCTTCTTGATCTAGGTACAGATTTCTGTACCAATGGTACAGAAGCAAAAGTCCAAGCTGCACTAAAGGAACTGGTGAAAAACAAAGCTCCAGAAACTGACAAAATACAAATAGAAATCTTTCAAAAACTGACACCACTGGATGCACTTACTGTCAATACCAAGAAATCTGGAAGATAACTACCTGGCCAACCAACTATAAGAAATCCATATCTGTGCCCATACCAAAGAAAGGTGACCAAACAGAATGTGGAATTTATCAAACAATATCATTAATATACCATACAAGTAAAATTTTGTTGAAGATAAATCAAAAGGAGTTGCAACAATACACAGGAAGCTGACAGAAGTTCCAGCCAGATACAGAAGAGGGCTTGGAAGTAGGGATATCAATGCTGATGTCAGATGGATCTTGGCTGGAGGCAAAGAATATCAGAAAGATGTTTACTTGTGCATCACTGCCTATGCAAAGGCTTTCAACAATGCAGATCATGTGAACCTACGGATAATATTGCAAAGAATGGGTATTCCAGAACATCTACTTGTGCTCCTGAGGAATCTGTATATAGACCAGAGGCAATCGTTCTAACAGAACAAGGCAATACTGAATGGTTTAAAATCAGGAAACGTGTGCTCCATACTTACTCTTTCACCACACTTATTCTTTCACCATACTTATTCAATCTGTATGCTAAGCAAACAACCCAAGAGGCAGAATTATATGAAGAAGAATGTCACATTAGAAGTGAAGGAAAACTCATTAACAACCTGCGATATGCAGATGATACAACCGTGCTTGCTGGAAGCAAAGAGGATTTAAATATTTAGTGATGATGTTCAAAGACTACATTATATTGCACCTCAATGTAAAGAAAACAAAAATCCACACAACTGGACTAATAAATAGCATCATGATAAATGGAAAAAAGATTGATGTTATTAAAGACTTCATTTTGCTTGGATCAACAGAAACAGAAGTCAATAAAGCAATTAACCCCTCCAAGACTGAAACTCAAAGGGAACACGAGCAGGCATGTAAGCTTTCTGGTGACCATGCTGGTCTGCATGTGAGTGGAAGTGGGGAAAAGTTCAGTAATGAAGATATGGGCTGAGTTCAACCAAGCTCCATAGACCTTTGTTGACCTCGAGATGAGAGAGAGAAGAGGAAGGGCTAGTTGGTCCAAAGTCTGGGGGAGAATTGATTACTCCTGAGCCCATAGATACTGACCTAGTCACATAGTGCTAGAGTGTGAGTGAAGTGTCCAGCTGATATGAAGTGGGGACACACACACACAAGAATGCCCAAACTTGCAGATGGTACACATTTGATCTAGCTTCAATGGTGATGACCAGAACTCAGCTACAGGGAGAAAAGGAAATTTGGTAAAGCAAGCAAGTGTAAATTGCTACAATTTGATGAACTTGACCTGTATTTATGGATTTAGTAGCTCAAAATATCCACTGAGAAGGAAGGAGTCTTCATATCAAGGATCAAGCCTATCCACTCTGTATACAGGGTTGATAGGGACCGACAACTTAGACACTGGCTACCTAAAATGGGGGTCTAAAAAGGCATGAAGTGCCTTTTTACAAGTTTTCAAGAGGGAGTTTAGTTTAGGAGAGTGCAGGGCAAGATAGACTCCCCATTGAACAGTTATCATCTTGACTAGATGGGTCTGGTGAAAGGAGATGGGGACAGGATTTTTTATTAAATAGTCAGTAATTGCTACCATGATAAATCGCGATTGTCACAACTGTAAATGTAGAAGTTGTGCAACATAAAGGCGGGAGTAGTTAACCTTACAGTCCAGGAGCAAAGGACCCTAATACCTTGAAGGGCATAAGTAGAATTTGGGACCCTATCCAGAGAAGCAGATGGAGGCAGAGATGATGCCACAAAGACACAGAGCAGCTGAGCACTCTAGACTCATGGAAAGAGAAAGGCTGTGTGCTAGCAGCCAGGAGGCAAGCTTGCATAATGTGCCCTTTGGTTGTTTAAATGATTATATATTCTTGAGTGGTTTTTGCATACCTCAAAACAACAACAAAAACAGAGGGAATAGAAGTAAATACTATTAAGTGATGATACATGGAGGGGATTGTAATCATTGCAATAAAACAAAATACAATAGGATGAGTGCAAAACTGATGTTCTCCCACGTAAACTATCACTCAATTCACAATCAAAAGTTAAAAAAAAAAAAGAGTAATGAAGGCTGGAGGTATCAGGGCTTCCTTATGACTGGGCCCCACCCGAAGCCCTTGATAATCGACCCTGGGGCTGCCCAATCCTCCTTGACCTGCCAGACAAAAGGCACCAAGTTATCATCATATGAACCGACAGTGCAGGGAGTTAAACCAAGTAGAAGAAAGGCTTCTCTAAGTCCCAGGGGCGGGAATGTGAATCCTTTGAGAGAGACCTAATAGTAAGATTGGGGTTGGGATTAGGGGTAGATGAAGGTAATAATAAGACTTCTGAAGGGGGGAAGGGCCTGCAGCCAGTAATAAAGGGCCTAATAAGAGATGGTCTCCTATTTTTAAAAAAGTTTGAAGTTATGTGTTTTACTTTTTTTAAAAAAATCGTAGTTTCAAATATAATTCTTAAGATCAATGTAGACATAAACTATTTGAGTCTACAGTGCAAAATTGTAAGCTTACACATTCAAGATGAAACTTAAATGTGAAAAGGTCGGGGGGGGGGCAAGAGTTGTTTTGTTTTAATATCTTTGACCTTCTCTCTGCAGTAAAATGGTATAAATGAATCCATTTAAAAAGTGGTAAGGATGTGTTTAGCTGATGTAATAGTAATTTTAATTGTCCAATACTTTTTTTGTTTTTTACTATTGTTTTTTCATTTGAAAAATACCCTTTGTAAGTTTAAATGTATTTAAATTCTTAATGTGCACTATAGTATATGTTTCTATATTGTGTGTATATTTTATCTATTAATGTTTCAGATTTTCTGAGAACATAGTACTATTTTAAAAGATATTTAGTACATCAATACTTTTTCTGAATTGAAAACATTTTTTTGTTAACGTCTTAAAATTTGGTCCACTCTGTCTATATGTATTTCCTCGTTAGAAAGGAAGAAGCTTTGCTGTACCCATGAGTGTTGATGGAGTTTCAGTTCATTTGACAAAGTTATAATGTTAGAGTATGTCTAAAGAAATAAAAACTAGCCATTCTTACAGCCAGAATTTTTATGGAATTAATATTGCTGTTGAGAAGCTTTTAAGTGAAGTACTATATTCATGCATAAAGATGACAGAGCCAGTAATGTTTCTTTTAGTTTGAGGAAACCGACAGAGTATAGTAAATACTATTGTGGGTAGGTGTTATCCCTGAATATCTTCGTATTAATGTTGACCAATTCCTCTCAGAATCTTGAAGCCAAAAGGTTAAATGGCAGTCATTGTTAAAGGGGTGCCATGCCCCTTTAACCTGGGAATCCACTATCCCAGCAATGTGAAAATCTCACATTTCAGAGAATGCCTACCCTCTTTCTGAAGGGTTATTCTGAAGGGTACATCTTACGATGTATAAACCTGGTTGATCCTTATTACTTTATGGAGTATAACCCTTCTCAAAATAAGGACGGCCCCAAGGAGACATCTAGGGTTGTCCCTTATGAATTACTGTTACATGCTCCCCTACCTGGGAAGGACCACAGACTTGTCCACTAAAGATCAGTTCCTAAGGAACTATGTGCTGGCCCTTTCCTCTGCTCTGTAAACCCTCAGGTTAAAAGGACTCCTGGCCCAAGCCTCTCCCCTCAAATTCACCATTCATTACTTCCAGCAGGGAGACTGGGTGCCAATCAAGACCTGGAAAAGAGGACAGATTCTAGCTGGGCTGGGAGGACCCTTACCAAGTGCTGTGGACCACTGAGATGGCCAACTGGACCACAGAGAAGGAAGAGGTAGACTCACTAAGGGACTAGTGGAGAGGAACTGACTCTCCCCAGGGAAAGGGGTGGTTGCCGGTGGGGGCATGTCCTTCACCAAGAGAGCCTCTTGGGGTGAATCTGAGAAGAGACTGGGACACTGCCTTGCCGTGGCTCTGCTGGATGGGGTGAGTTTAGAAGCTGATATGGCTAGGATGATAAACTACTCTTCTTGTTTTTCAAGGGAGGGAGCAGAGTTCACAATGCCTGTAGGAGAATTGACAACATGCATTCACATCTAAAATGCCACTGGTGAGCCTAGCAGTAGCAATCATACAGACGTCAGAGTACACCAGGCAGATGTCTGGTGGTACTGTGGAAAGAAAACTTCCAAGAATTGCTGCCATCCAACTGAACTGAGACATGTGCCTTGGTCCAGCTGGCAATTCCCTTCACTCAGGTGTTCCATGAAAAACCCCAGCACAATGAGAAATCCTGAGTCTGGAGATGTCTCCCTGGATCTTTTGACCCATATATTTATATAGACTCCACTGAAGTCCCTCGAGGAGTTCACAATGAGATTAAAGCTAAGAATTGGATAGCTGCAGGGTTTGAGAGTATACTTTTCTAGTGATCTATAATCAACAGAGGTTCATAAATTATACCAAGGATGCCTTACAAGGAGTAGCCAGTCATCTAGACACCACTAGCCAGATGACTTGGGAAAACTGAATGGCATTAGACATGATGCTGGCAGAGAGGGGAGGTGTATATGTAATATTAGGAAGTAAGTGTTATACTTTTAGCCCTGGCAGCACAGTTTCTGATGGAACCATCACAAAGGCCCTACAAGGATTAAACACCTTAGCTAATGAATTGGCTGAAACTGCTGGAATTAGTAATCCTTTTACTGTCTTGTTAGAGTGGTGGTTTAGAAAGTGGAAAAATATAGCTGCCTCAATACTCACCTCTTCCTAACAGTAGCTGGAATTCTGACAACTCTTGGATATTTTATCATACCATGCATCTGAGAACTAGTCCAGAGGCTAATTGAGACTGCTATGAGTAAACAGATACCCATGACATACCAACAAACCAACTTACTTTACTCTTTGGGACATCCAGAGATGATGCATTGTATGAGGAAGAAGGCCAACAGATAATAAATAAATTTGAGAAGTACAAAAGAAGATGAGACCAATAAGCATAAAAAGAAAAGGGGAGGCTTTGCGAGAAATAAATTCTCAAGAAGGCCCATCTTGAGGAATAAGGGAGTCCAGGAAATTGCTAGTTGATTAACATAGCAACAGTGGCCTACACATCTGGGGTATGTGAGAGTGATGAACTGGGGGAGGGGGAAAGAACCTGCTGGACCACTAGGAACTTTAAATAAGAATGCTAGCATCAAGGGAAAGTAGGCAACATCTGGGAAAGATTGTTAACCCCATAGTACTCAGCCAATGAGGAACCAGGGGAGGGAATTTCTTGACCTAGTATAATAAAATGCTTTGCAAAATAGCTGCATGGTGCACATTTCCTGCCCATTTGTTCTGGGTTTGGCACCAAATTTTGCAAAATCAAACTAAAAAGGCTTACTCTAGCTAAAATGAATACAGTTTGGATTTCTTAAGCCATTTGTCAGTAAGCACTTGTGGTAACTCATCAGTGACCTCATAATAACCAAAGTGACCAGGGCAGTATCTGGGTATTGACAAGGTTTCTCACAATATGCCCTAATAAGACTTGGGTTAAATGTAAAACTACTAACAATTCTAGTGTCTATAAAACATGGCTTAAAAAAATCTCTACTAGTGGAGATATCATGAAATTGTGATAAAATATTATGAGGATATTATTAAGAGTATATTAAGAGTTGTTTTTGTAAGGAGCCGTCAAGTCTGCTTGAACTCATAGTGACTCCATGCACAATGGAACCATACACTTTCCAGTACTGTATTATTCTCACAATTGTTGCTACGCTTGAGCCCACTGCCGCTGCCACTGTGCTAATCCATCTCATTGAGGGTCTTCCTCTTTTTCACTGGCATTCCACTTTACCAAGCAAAATGCCCTTCTCCACAGACAGGTGCTTCCTAATAATATATTCAAAGTATGAAAGACAAAGTCTGGCCATCTTTGCTTCTAAGGAGCATTCTGGCTCCAAGACAGATTTGTTTGCTCTTCTGGCAGTTCATGTTACTTTCAATATTCTCCAACTCCCAACCCAAATGCATCAATTCTTCTATGGGCTTCCTCACTCATTGTCCAATTATCACATGCATATGAGGCTAATGAAAATATCATGGCTTGGGTCAGGCACACTTTAGGCTTCCAAACTCATATCTCTGTTCTTGAACACTTTAAAAAAAAGGTCTTGTGCAGAGCTACCTAATTCAACATGTCCTCTGAGATTTCCTGACTGCTGCTTCCATGAATATTGACTATAGATCCAAGCAAAATAAACCCTTCGACAACTTCAACTTTTTTCTCCATTCATCATGATGTTACTTATTGGTCCACTGGTGAGGATTTCTGTTTTATTTACGTTAAGGTGTAATCCACACTGAAGGCTGTAGCCTTAGGTCTTCATCAGTAAGTATTTTAAGTACTTTTCACTTTCAGCAAGCAAGGTTGTATCATCAGCGTATCTCAGGTTGTTAATGAGTCTTCCTCCAATACTTATGTCACCTTCTTCTTCATATTACCCAGTTTCTCAAATTATTTCCTCAGTGTACAGAATGAATAAATATGGTGAAAGAATGCCATCCTGGTCCACACCTTTCTTGATTTTAAACCATTTTGAATCCCCTTGTTCTGTTTGAATGGTTGCCTCTTAATCTATGAACAAGGTTCCTTAAGAGCACAATTAAGCATTATGGAATACTCATTCTTTGCAAGGTTATCCATAGATTGTTATGATATACACAATCAAAAATCTTTGCATAGTCAATTAAGCACAGGTAAAAACATTTTTCTGGTATTCTCTACTTTTAACCAAGATCCACCTGTTGTCTCCAATGGCAACTCCAGTTCCACGACCTCTTCTGAATTAAGCTTGAGTTTCTGGCAATTCTCTGTTATATACTATTGCAACAGTTTTTTAATTATTTTCATCAAAATTTTACTTGCATTTGATATAAAGAGCATGGTTCAGTGATTTCCGCACTTCTCTCCTTTGAATGGTCACCTCTCTTTGGAATGAGCACAAACTAAATAGGATTTCTTCCAACTGGTTGCCTAGGTAGTTGTCTTCCAAATTTCTTGGCATAAATAAGTGAGCACATGCAGTGTTGCATCAGTTTGTTGAAAGATTTCAATTTGTATTCTGTGAATTCCTGAAGCCTTGTTTTTTGCCAATACCTTCAGTAAAACTCACACTTCTTACTTCAGTATCATCAGTTCTTGATCATATGCCATCTCTTGAAATGGGTGAAAATCGACCATTTCTTTTTGGTACAGTGACTCTGTGTATTCCTTCCATCTT
>NW_006408734.1:1357170-1374548 GCF_000296735.1 Chrysochloris asiatica
TACTGATCCATCCTCTTTGTTTCCAACCTTCACATTCCAAGCACCAGTAATTATCAACACATCTTGATTGCATGTTTGCTCAATTTCGGACTAAGAACTTGTTGTTGCTATTTTTAAGTGCCGTCGAGTCAGTGCTGACTCATAGTGACTCTGTATAGAGTTTCCAAGTAGTGGCTGGTGAGCTTGAACTGCTGACCTTGCAGTACAAACTGACTTTGCAGTCCAGTGCATTAACCCACAATGCCACACACCAGGAAGAAGATGGTAGAATTCTTTAATTACATCATCATTGACTTTAGTGGTGGTGTGTACATCTGAATAACAATGGTATTAACTGATCTTCCTTGTAGGCTTATGGATATTATCCTATCGCAAACAATGCTGTACTTTAAGATAGATCTTATGGTCTTTTTGATGATGAATGTGATGCCATTCCTCTTCAATTTGTCATTCTGGCCTAGTAGATGATGCAGTTGTCAGATTCAAATTAACCAATACCAGGTGGCTTCAGCGTACTGATGCCTAGAATATTGCCCTGCGTGCATTCCATTTCAATATTAACAAGTTCAAATTTCTACCTTAATTTTTGGAACTTACACCAGATCTGCTTAAGGTGTTCAAGACAATCATTATGTATTCAGAACAGTTCAATTTTTGGAAATTAAGGCAGAAATTCTCATTTGATCTTAAAACTTGTTTTTCTTAAGAATAAGCACACATATTATACTGTCGATTCAGAAATTTTGACTGTTTTAGAAAATATCTTTGCAAAAATATTCCTACATACTCTTCCACCACTCGACCGTCAGTTTGTCGCACTGTGGTGGTTTATGTTTTGCTGTGCTGCTGGAAGCTAAGCCATCAGTATTTTAAATAGTACCAGGGTCACCGATGGTGGACAGGTTTCAGTAGGGCTTTGAGACTAAGACACACTAGGAAGAAGGGGAGGTGGGCTACTTCTGAATGGTTAGCCCCTAAATATCTTATGAATAGTAGCGGAGCATTGTCAGCTAGTAACAGAAGGTCAAAGACATAATGAAGAGCACCAGAATATTGTCAGGTATAGTGCTGGAAGATGAGCACTATAGCACTATAGATCCTCAGGTTGGAATGTACTCAAAATGTGACTAAGGAAGAATGAGCTGAAAGTGATGATGCAATGGAATACAGCTTTCGGGACTTTCATTTGCTGATGGGGCACAACTCGAAATAGGAAGAAACATCTGTAAACATCCATTAATAATTGGGATATTGAATGTACAAAGCACGAATCTAGGATAACTGAAAGTAGTTAAATTGAAATGGAAAACATAAGGCAATACTGGAGTCCTGGCGTGGCGCTGTGGGTTAATGCACTGGACTGCAAGATCAGTTTGAACCACAAGGTAGGCTGTTCAAGCTCACCAATCGCTCCTCAGAAACCCTATACAGGGTTGTTTTGAGAGGAACTGACTCCACGGACATAACAACAACATACTATGCCTGAGCCCTGGAAGAGTAGTAGGTTACAAGTTGGGCTGCTAACTGCAAGGTCCTCAGTTCGAAACTATCAGCTGCTCTGCAGGAGAATGATGAAGCTTTCTGCTCCCGTAAAGATATACAGCCTCAGAAACCCTATGCAGGGTTGCTATGAATGGGAGCCAACTCTATAGCACATGACCATACTAGACCTAAAAACAGTTTTAAAAATAAATGATTCGATCTGGAGAATCATGTTGCTTCATATGCAATGCAAACTAGAATTGATCTAGGTTAAAAAACAAAATCAGGACGAGTTTAAACCTACTCTTACATCTGCTTAAGGTATTCAAGACAAGCATTATCTGTTTAGATCAGTTCAATGCTGCTTGAGAATACACTGAATACTCCCAGACCACTAAGAATATTATAAACATTTAAGACAAGAATCCAAACACATGTGCTGATTGTATAATCATAACAAAGATATGATAAACAAACAATGGGTGGCCAGTGTTCAATTAATAACCAAAAAATGATTTACCAGCATAGAACTTCATTGGAACTTCACAGACATTTGAGAACTTTTAGCATAGGGGTTACCCATTAGGCGGCTAACCTCAAGGTCAGCAGTTTGAAACTACCAGCTGTTCCATGGGAGAAAGATGAAGCTTTCTGCTCCCGTAAAGATTTATAGCTGTGGAAACCCTATATAAGGTTGCTAAGAGTTGGAACCAACTCCACGCACATAATCACCACCACCAAAAACATGAAAAAATTTTCATATGCTTTTATTTTTAGTAATACGCATATGAACAAGCTGTTTCACTAGGCCATAAAAACAATGCATATCAGTCCTTTACAATGCCACCTGCCATGCTGATTACACAAATACAGTCAGAAATTATTTATTCCTTCTCTTTAAAGGATAATATATATAATTTATTTAAGTAAAGCATCCAAAAATAACATCAAACTATCAAATTGAGGTATGCTAAAGATATGACAAAGAGTCCTGGTGTGGCACTGTAGGATCAGCCAACCACAAAGTTGGCATTTCAAACCCACCAGTTACTCCTTGGAAACCCTGTATAGAATTGACTCGACAGCACTAAACAACAATGGTATTACAAGCTCTGGTAACATAGTGAGTTACAAGTTAGACTGCTAACACCAAGGTCAGCAGTTCAAATCTACCAGCTGCTTCACAGGAGAAAGATGAGACTTTCTGCTCCCATAAAGAGTTACAGCCTCAGAAGCTCTATCCAGGTAGACAGGGTTCCTGTGAGTCGGAACTGACTCGACAGCACATAACCAACCAACCAAAGGTATGACATTAGTGGTGGTGATTAAGTGCCACTGATTCCGAACCACAGTGACCCTGTATAGGGTTTCCAAGGAGCAACTGATAAGCTTGAACCACCGACCTCGCAGTTCAAACGACTTTGCAGTCTGACACATTAATTAGCCCACAGTGCCACACCAGGAATCTGTTACATTAGTACAGTCTTTTTTAATACTTACAAATTATTTTAATAATTTAGTGTCGTTCTTGAGCTGACTGAATTAAAATTATGTGCAAATAACTGATAATTTAATCCAGAGCAATGGCACTACATATTATATAATCTGAAGTTGCTTTTCACTGTTGATTTTCCAGAGTATTCTTACATGGCAATTTATGGAACATATGTTTTCCCAGAAGGTTAGGCAAAAGACAACTGCACTATTGAAGTTAAGTGTAACTGGAATATTACTGTTGTTGTTAAGTGCCATGGAGTTGGTTCCAACTCATAGCGATTCTGTATAGGGCTTTTCAAGGAGCTGTTGGTGGATTTGAACCACCAACCTTGCAGTTAGCCATCTAGTGCAGTTAGCCATCCTCTGGTGGGGATCGTTGCTATTGTTAAGTGTTGTCAAATCAGTTTTAACTCATAGTGACCTCGTGTAGGATTTCCAAGGAGGGACTGGTGGGTTTGAACCACCAACCTTGCAATTAGCAGTCAAGTGTTTATTGTACAGCTCTACACCAGGACTCCAGTGAGATAGGTCACAATAAAAAATAAACCAATGAGTTTATTTGGTTATAACACAAATCAAAATAATATACATTAATTAAAAAAAAAAAAAGAAAAAGCCTTCTAGTGATAATGCAGACAAATGACTCAGCTCAGGGATCCCAGAACTAAAGAAATAAATGACACAACTGTAGCTAGGATTAGCACTGCTTTTCCTGAATGTTGTTATGAAGGAAAGCAATAGCAAATGAGAAAGATATGGACAGAATGACTATAATTATAGTCATTTTAAACAATTACACAAAAAAGTCAAAGAAAAGAAAAATATAAAGAAATAAAAAAATGTCTAATCTACAAAATTAAAACATAAATGAATAAAACATACTGACAAGTAAGTTGTAAAATTGAAGATGTTCCCAGCAGAAAAGTTCTTGAGGAAAACCTCACCATTTTTGGCTACTTCTGCTATGATGTTAGCTACTTTGGCTGTGCAAGAAGACTGTGGCGTCAACAGATTTGCAAAGAGCTGAAGTATTCCACTTCCTTGAATTTTTTCACTTGTTTCCATATCTGAAAGAGATGCAAAGAGTTTCAATGAAAATCTTCAGCTCTAACATTGACAACTTTATCTACTGTGAAAATTTTGCTTCAAGATGTTCCCAGTCAATAATAGAAATTAGTTTTAGTATGCATTTATCTAAAATAACCTTCAGCTACACAAAACACTTTAATATACAATTTTTTGTCAGTCTACTGTCTTTTTGATTATACCATCTACCATACCAAACTTACTTATCATTTTATGTGGAATTTCTAAGATTAGCTGAAGAGGCTCTATAATTTCATATGACTACGTTTTTTATCAGGAGTCCTGGTGTTGCGCTGTGGGTTAATGCGCCAGACTGCAAAGCAGTTAGAACTGCAAGGTCGGTGGTTCACGCTCACCATCTGCTCCTTGGAAACCCTATACAGGGTTGCTATGGGTCGGAACCGACTCAATGACACTTAACAACAGCAACATACTGTTTTTCCTACAACTAATTTAAATCACCAGTAATATGAAAGGAAAACAGTAAAAAGTAAAACAGAACTCTATTTGGTGATATAGATATTCGGGAGGTTACTTTTCTTTTTTAAAATGCAAACAGGCTATGAAACCAAGCCACTACTTTTGCTGTGTCTAGTCTCAACAATGGGGAGCTCTGGTAGCATATTTGTTACGAATCAGGCTGTGAACCACAAGGTCAGCAGTTCAAAACTACCAGCTGTCCCGTGGGAGAAAGACAAAGCCTTCTTTTCCCATAAAGATTTACAGCCTCGGAAACCCTGTACAGGGTTGCCATGAGTTGGAACCCACTCCACAGCACTTAACAACAACAACAAGCCTCAACAATAACAGCAAAAAAATATTTTTAAAAACAAAAGATGCCCCTTCATTACCTGTAATTTTGAGCACAGCTTACTAAAATAAAAGATAATAAAAGTATTTGGAATGATAAAGGAAATAGAGCCAAAAATCACCACTCTATTGTGAACAATGAAGAGAAATAACATGTTTAAAGGTAAGGGACTGTAATATTCATTAAAATATTCAATTTAAATTTGCTTTGATGTACCTCCTTTGTATCCTCTGTAACTACGTACAAATCATAGAGAACCCTAAAGGATTCCTATTAAGTAAAGAGCAGCTGACAGAATCAATAATTGTTTTGAAGTGCCACTGAGTCAGTTCTGACTCAGAGTGATCCTATATAGGGTTTCTTAGGAGTGGCTGATAGCTTTGAACTGCTAGCCTTGTGGTTAGTGTGGTTAGTAGTCCAGTGCTTATCCTACAACACCACAACAGAGCTCTACAATCAATGGTAGTGATGGTGGTTATGTGCCATGGAGTTGATTCCAACTTATAGCAACCCTCTGTTAAGGTTTCGAGGCTATAAATCTTTACAGGAGCAGAAAGCCTCATCTTTCTCCTGCTGAGCAACTGGTAGATTCGAACTACTGACCTTGCAGTTCCCAACTCATAATCCTCTACACAACCAGAGCTCCTTGTATAATCAATAGAGAGTAGGGAAATCATTTTTAATAAAAGTATATACACACAAAAGAAACATTAATCTATTTCTTTATACTAAGTGCTGATTGTTTAGTGCAGTAGCCTTCAAACTAAGGGTCCTGATCTGTACTCTAATTTTAAACGCTACAGAAACAAATTCAGCATCTTTCTTCCCCTTCACATTTGGTACAGACATAAAAAGGTTTGAGTATACCTACAAATCAGGCAGCTGGTGGTGGTGTGGGAACTTTAAAGTACCCATATAGGAAGGGTAGGGTAAGGGCTACTCTAAGATAGTATCTATGGGAATAACAGCAAGAGTCCTGCCCTAGCAGTCCTGCAAGCACTCATGCTCTCCCCCATAGTCCTAGGTCCACACTGCACCTAACCTCCTGATAGCAAGAAGGCAGCTTATCAGGAAACTTCCAGTAATAAAAAAAGAGGAGAACTGGCTTTGGTCCAGAAAAATTTGAAGTCAGGCTCTGACACCATATGAGGAGAAGTTCAAGCACAGCTTATACAGCTCAAGGCCAATAAACCCAGCTAGGAGAAGGGAGAGAGTAGGTAGAATGAAAAGCAACTCAAACTCATAATTTAAGATTATGACTTGAGAAGGGTTAAGGCTTCCTAACCAAGTTACCAAGTAAATACATTAAAACAATTGGCTTTACAGTTAAATACCAAGAGGGGATATTCAAATATGCTGCATTTAATGATGCTATGCTTGCAGACTTCGTGGTGATAAATTAATAAAAAAGCATTTGATAATCTATTTAGAGCAAACTCTAAGTTAGAAAAGAAAAACGACTGCTATTACTATCACTATTATTCTGAACATGTATTCAGATTAGATTGATAGTACAGTTTTAAAGTAATAAAAATGTTTTCAATTTTACTTAGATTTACTGTAACAATTAAGAACTGGTTATGTTCATATTCTGTATATTAGGGATTCTTTTGGCAGACTGTGCAGAAAAGATGATTTTTCATCAAGCACTTGGGATTGACTACAAAGATCAGGAATATGACTCAAAGAGCCACAGGTCTCCAGGTCTCTAGAGAAATGTATCGCTTTAAGGAATAGTTTTAGAATACAGTGTTAACATGAGACCTGGTCTTGTACCTGGGCACATTTACCCAAATTCAAGGTGTAGCGTTACACAATAAGCACTGTACTACAAACCACAAGATGGACGGTTCATATCCACCAGCTGCTTCTCGGAAACTGTATACAGAGTTGCTATGAGTTGGCATTCGATGGCACTTTACAACAACAGGCAAGTCCCAAATCCTCCCTTATTTTACCCAAAGGTGAACAAAATATTTGCACTTGTGAGACAAGGTAGAGTACACAAGGTTCCTGGATTGGGCTCAAGTAAGTAAACAGATACACAAGAGAGATTAGCTCATATCCTAACACATGTAATTAAGGAAGAACAGACCACCCACAAAAATTCAGTATTTCGTTTCCTTCCTTCTAAGTTAGTTTTCAGGCTGGAATGGTTTGACCTGGCTCCCTAGACATGTCTACAACCTTAAAGGATGACCCACTGTTGGGAGGGGCTCGAATCGGAGTCCCAAAGCACTATGAATACATGACATCCCAGAATAAATTCTGCCAATCCCACCCAATAACCTTTGCTGCCCACTCCATCTTGAAACCAATCTGCACAAGCCCCTTATTATCATAATTTTGCCTAAACAGGCCACTTCTTGCAAACCACTCCTTATTCCTATGAATAAACATGGTGCCTTTCTCTGTCTGAAAACCTTTATAAACCCTAGTCAAAGCTTGCTGTTCACCCTTTTCTTCCACTAATATAACCTTTGTTTGTTTGGAACCTCTGAGTCTTTCCTGGTCATTGTTGATCACTAGAAGGCAATAATTTTAATCAGGGCTTAGTCGCAGGTTGGGGAAAATCTCTCCTGGTAACACTTGGATATACCATGAACAACTCAAACAGAACGTGTCCAAAATATAATTTATTTTTTACCCTTAAACTTAGTCTATCTCAGTGAATGGTAGGAAGCCCTGGAACAATTACACATTCTTCTCTTTCAAGTAAATGTCTTCCTACTTCCTACTTCAATCAAAACTCAGATTCTATAGATTCCTTCTCAGTATCTTTTGCATCTATCCTATATTTTCTACATCCGTACTTTAAGTTCTTCTCAGTTCTGATTTTTACTAAAAACAAAAGCCTGATAAAGAGTTTCCTTCCAATCTAATGTACTCCTTTCCCCCCCCCCAGTCCATCATCTACAATGATAGCAAAATGAACTTCTAGAAAGCAAATTTTATGTCACTCCTTTATTTTAAACCTTTAAGTAGTAGTCTGATATAACTTTTAATTAAACATTCAAATGCATCCATATTTCTTAATCCTGTTTCCTAATACTCTTCCATAGGCATGCTATAATATAGACACATTACAGTAACTTAAAAAGGAGCTCTGGTAGTGTAGTGGTTACAAATCGAGCTGTGAACCATAAGGTCAACAGTTGAAAACTGCCAGCAGAAAAATAAGGCTTTCTACTCCTGTAAAGATTTACAGCCTCGGAAACCCTGTACAGGATCACTATGAGTCAGAACCAACTCCACAGCACACAACTACCACCACCACAATACTTAATAGGAGCTCTGCTTGTTATGAGTTGAACTGCTAATCTCAAGGTCAGTAGTTTGAAACTAATAGCAGTTCTGTGGGAGAAAGATAAGGCTTTCTGCTCCTGTAAAGAATTACATCCTTGGAAACCCTGTACAGGGTCGCTATAAGTTGGAACTGACTCATGGCACACAACCACCAACACCAACACCACCGGACTCACAGTAATCCAAATCAACAATTTATATCATAACTCCTTACTGCACATGATGTTCCCTCTCTGATATGCAGCCTTACATCAAACGCTACCACTTTAGATAATGGCTGTGTATACTCACAGTGTCCTCACTCAAAGCTACTTGACTGAAGCCATTCAAGGTCTTTTTAATGACATAAAACTACCATAAGAACTGTATCTTAAATTTATGTTAAAGGCATTAAAAATATTTAAGCATTTTCAAATGTATCTCTTTATTTTTATAAGTCATAGGAGACAGGCATGGTAGGTCATTTTTCTTCAATTTACAAATAAGGTCATATGGTAAACTTACATGGGAAAAAGATCAAAAGACCAATTTTCTTATTCTTAGTTCAGTGTTATTTCTACAATGCCATTTAGAAGACAAATGTTGTTGACAACAATTTGACTATATTCTCTGAGTTATTAGTGAAACATATTTCTATTTTATGTAATTTTTATATTAATATTTTGCAGGTCTAAACACCGGGGCAAAGACAACATCATGATAAATGGAGAAAAGATTGACATCAAAGACTTCATTCTGCTTGAATCAATAATCAACACTCATAGAAGCAGCAGTCAAGAAATCAAAGGAAGAACACATCGTAGGGGATAGACACATCATAGTTCAGGTGTTGGGGAGGGCAATATACAAGAAGGGGGAAGGGAGTGGAAGAAGAAGGTAGAAAGGGGAACACTTAGGCAGGTTTGCATGGGCTAAATGGGACAGAGGTAAATAGTGATGTATGCTCAACCTTGGAACAACAGGGCTCGGTGATACAGGGATCCAGGCATAGTCTGAATGGGTAAAAGAGGAGAAATAATGTTAGGATGCTTGACTCTTTAATGAATTTGGTTCCCCTTGCCTACAATTGTAAAACAGGAATGGGATAGAAAGGAATATCAGGAAATAGGACTACAGAAAGCTTGTAAGCCCGTCTTCAGCCTACAACTGACTGGAATATCTAATAGTGGTTCTAGAACTTGCCCAGTGAAATAGACTTCTTGCCTATTTGCAGTGTATAGAACCTTACATAGAATCCTGAGTCCCATCCAGAATCTTCTGAGATGGGACATTCCCACTGGAAAGGACAAGAAGACCAGCCTGGTGCAGCTAGAGGAACAGAAGATATTTCTTGAAAGAAAGATCAGCAAGAAAGTTAAAAAACAAAAACGGCAATCTGATTGGCTACTATAAGAACAAGCAAGTTGTTCCTGGGAAGCCATCACGGCAAGCAATCAAGTCCCTTCAAGACAAACTTCATGACTGAAACTCAAAGGGAACACACAACCAGGCATGTAAGCCTGCTGGCAACCATGCTGGTCTACAGGTGGGGGAAAAGGCAGCAATGGAGATATGGGCTGAGTTTGACCATGTTCCATTGATTCTTGTCAATCTGGAGATAAGTAAGAGAAGAAGAGGGGCTGGTTGGTCCGAAGTATGGTGAGACCTGGGGAATCCTAAGCCCATGGACAAGGACATAGCCTTGGAGTGCTAGAGCTGAGAGTGAAATGTCCAGATGATATGAAGTGACAGGAGATGCACAAGAATGCCCAAACTTGCAGGTAGTACCCATTTGATCTAGCTTTGATGGCTTGTGATAAGAACTCAACTAGAGGAAGATAAAAAAAATTGGTAAACGAAATAAGGGTAAACTGCTACAATTTGATGAACTTGATCTATACTTATGGATTTCACAGCTCAAAATATCAACTGAGAGGAAAGGAGTCTTCACATCAAGGATCAATCCCATCCCTTCTGTACACAGGGTTGATAAGGATGGGCAACTTAAATACTGGCTACCTAAAATGGAGGGGGGGCTACTATAAAGGCAAGAAGTGACTGGCTTACAAATATTCAAGAGGAAGTTTAGTTTAAGAGTGTGCGGGAGAAGGTATAACCCCCACTGAATAGTTTTCATCTTGTCTAGATAGGTCTCGTGAAAGGAGTTGGGGATAAGATTTTTATGATTCAATAGTGAGTAACTGTTATCATGACTAATTGCGAATGTCACAACTTTAAAAGTAAAAGTTTTGTAACATAAAGGGGGGAGTAGTTAATCTTACAGTTTAGGACCAGAGGACCCTAGAGCCATCAAGGGAGAAGAGCATGAGCGGAATGTGCGACCCTACCCAGAGAAGGAGCAACACCAGAGATGGAGGCAGAGATGATGACATGGAGAGAGAGAACAGCTGAGGACTCTAGACTCATGGAAATAGAAAGGCTATGTGCTGGCCGCCAAAAGGCAGGCTTGCAGAATGTGCCCTTTGGTTGTTTAAATAATTACATATTCCTAAGTGTTTTCATATACATACAAAAACAAAAAAACAACAAAAAAAGAGGGAATGGATGCAGATGCTGTTGAATGATGATGCATGGAGAAGTTATAATCATTGCAATGACACAAAATACCATAGGATGAGTGTAAAATCGATGCTCTCCCATGTAAACTATCATTCAGTTCACAAAAAAAGAAATCAAATAAAGAAGAATGTTCCTCAGAATTCAGGGTGACAAGGGTTTGTTTTTCTCATACTCTGGGCATGTTATAAAGAGGGACTATCCCTGGAGAAGGACAACATGCTTGGTAAAGTGGAGGGTCAGTGAAAAAGAGGAAGACCCCCCAATGAGATGGACTTACATAGTGATTCAAACATAATAATTGTCAGGATGGCTCAGCAACATGCAATGCTACTTTGTGCTGTGCAAAATGTCACAATGAATCAGAACCAACTTGACATCAAACAAATTGAGGCTGTGACTAAAGGAGAGACAGAGGACAGACTAGGGAAAGAGTGACAGAGACTTAAAACACCTAAAGGGATAGGGACTATTTGTAGTATAAGATGAAAGAAATAACGCAATAAATGAAGAAACAATGTCTCTAAAAGCAAATGAAAGCATATAAAGTGAGAGACAAGCAAACAAAATGGTATTTTTCCCTTATGGGAAATATTTTTACCACTAATAATAATCTCAAAGGGAGTATGCAGACTCTGTAGGAAAAGCACTGACTAGAAGAACCACAAGGGCAGCAGTTTGGGTCCACAAGCTTCTTTTCAGGCGAAAGATGAGGTTTTCTGCTCCCACAATCATTTATAGCCTCAGATACCCCTATATAAAGAAGCTATAATTTGGACTGGACTTATTGGCATTTAACAACAAAGGTCCTTAAACAAAAGAATCATGAGCAAGAAAGAAAAGGATGCTTGCAGTTAGTTACTGAAAGAAAAGAGAGAAGAACAAAGACCCATTTACAAAATGACGTACTATCAGAATCAGAATTTAAAAGAAATTCTAAGAGGTCTTACTCAAAGATGAAGTTGTGAGACTCATTTTATACAAGAAATCATTTTGATAATCTTGCAATCATTTCAATTCCAGGGATAATGTAAGCTGTGGGAGTAGGAAAAGTTAGGTGTTTGAAAGGCACTACTAGAAAAGCAGGGGGATCTGGTAGTTTTACTTTTAAAAAAAAATGTAATTATTATTAATTAAACCAATCTGTATGCTGAGCAAATAATCAAAAAACAAAAACCGGATTAAACGAAGAAGAACTTGACACCAGGTTTGGAGAAAGACTCATTAACAACCGGCAATAATGCAGATGATACAACCTTGCATTAGGTGAAACTGAAAAGTTTATGAACTTTTGTGGGAGTAAATTACAAGTTCCTTTTCAGTAAAATCGCAGAGAGAAAGAAATTCAAAGTTACCAAATGACACTCAAGAGTTGAGAATTACAATAGTGAGAAATTGTTATCATGACTAATTGTGATTGTCATAGCTGTAAATTACAGGTAGAAGTTTTGTAACAAAAAGGAGGGAGTAATCTTACAGTCCAGGAACAGAGGACTTTAGGACCATCAAGGGGGAAGAGCATGAATGGAATGCGGGGAACTATTCCAACAGCAACACCAGAGATGGAGGAAGAGATGATGACAGAAAGAGACAGAGCAGCTGAGGACTCTAGACTGCAGAAAGAGAAAGGTTGTGTGCTGGCGGCCAGAGTGCCCTTTGGTTATTTAAATGATTATATATTACTGAAGGAGCTCTGGTAGCGTAGTGGTTATGAATTGGGCTGCAAACCTCAAGGTCAGCAGTTCAAAACTACCAGCTGTTCCGTGGGAGAAAGATGAGGCTTTCTGCTCCTGTAAAGATTTTCAGCCTTGGAAACCCTGTACAGGGTCGCTATGAGTTGGAACTGACTCCATGGCACATAACAACAACATATATTCCTGAGTATTTTTGTGTATATAAACAAAACAAAAAACAATCAGAGAGAATAGAAGCAAATACTACTGAATGCATGGAGGGCGGATTCTATTCATTGCAATGAAATGAAATACGATAGGATGAGTGCAAAACCAATAAACAATGTTCCCCCATGTAAACTATCACTCAATTCACAATAAAAACTTAAAAAAAAGAAAAGAATTGAGAATTAGAAAGCCAACAAAGAGGCTACTTCTCACCAAGAATAAATGTGAAATTAATTTCACTATGATTTAAAATCATGTCAGAAGATGACCTAATGCTGAAATGACAAAGAATCAATAACTTTAAGTTTGTAATTGTTTTTAAGTGCCAACAAGTCAGTTCTGATTCACAGCAACCCTCTGTAGGGTATCCCAGTCTAGAAATCTTTCTCCTGATGGTATGGTTAGTAGTCCAACCTATCCTATGATAAATTAATTGTGGAGAATGGCTAAGTTACAAGGTATGACACAAATGTTATTGACTATAAATTATGAGTGGGTTTTTAGGAAAGGAAAAAATGAAGTTCTATTTTGAGAAATGAATGGTAGAAATATCAAACTAACACATTTCAAGAAAATTAATATACAAAATTGTCAGATGAAATAATGACTTACTGAATAAGTTATGAGAGACTCTCAGAGATGATGAATATGTATTTTATTATCGCTTGAAGTCTCTCATAACTTATTCAAGGCATCACAAATATGCTAAATACTGATAATTCTATACAAAATTTGAAAATCTAGCACACAACTGCACTGAATCATTCTTAAAAGAAAGGAGATAATGGAACAAAGACATTGAGAAGTAAAACTGGAATAAAGGAATAAGATTATTCCAAGAATTTGGCCATTGTCTTTGGTTCCTAGGAGCTAACCTCCAAATCCTTAGAATTTCTCTAGTGATTGGAATATCTTTGTTATTCCTGAAAAATATCAACCACAGAAGAAAGATCTACTACATGACGTCATTTGGACTTTTGGGCAGACAAGGAGCTTAGAGATTCATCATTTGGCCAATGATTCAATCAATAACAACTGTGTAATAAAACTGCAATAAAAACTCTGGGCATTCATGTTCCATTGACACCCACTGACCTTGAGATGAGAGAGAGAAGAGGAAGAGCTGGCTGGTCTAACGTGTAGGGTGGTGTGCATGAACTCCCAAACTTTCAGCTAATACCCATTTGACCTAGCTTGGATGGCTAGGTGACCAGAACTTAACTAGATGAAAACAAAGATGTTTGATACTGTGAGCAAGTGTAAATTGCTACAATTTGATGAACTGGACTTTTGCTTATGGATGTAGTTGTTCAAAATTCCAACGAGAATGCAAGGATTCTTCACATAAAGGAACGAGCTTGTTTTCCCAGTGTACTGGGTTGACTGTTGTTGGTAAGTGTCTTCGACTCAGTTCTGACTCATAGCAAACCTGCACAGGGTTTCTGCAGAGGGGCTGGTGAATTTGAACTGCTGGCCTTGTGGTTCAAACCAACCTTGCAGTCTAGCACATTAACCCACAGTGCCATACCAGGACTCCACTAGATTGATAGGGACAAGAAAGTTAGACATTGGCTATGAAAAGTTGTGTGTGTGGGGGTGGGGTGGGGGGAGGGCAGAACTATAAAGATATGAAGCAGCTGACTTACAAACTTTCATGAGTGTGCTTAGTTTCAGAATGAGGGCCATAAGGTAGAATCCCCACGGAATGGTTTTCTTCTTTTTCTGATGGATCTGGTGTAAGGGGATGGGCGATAAGAGTGACAGGATTTTATGGTACAACTGTGAGTAATTTTTAGCAGGATTAACTTTGTGATCATTATAATTGTAATGATAAAATATGTGTAACTAAAAGGTGAGAATAGTTCATCTTTTATTTCAGGAACAAATGATCTTAGGACCATCAAGAAGGAAAAGCATACATGGATTGTGAGATCCCTATCTAGAAAAGAGGCAACAGCAGAGATGATGGCATAGGTGGTGGTATGGAAGGTGAGCAGCTGCAGGCTCTAGGCTGGCTTGCAAAATATGCCCTTTGGCAATTCAAGCAATTATATATTTTTTGTTTTGTATGTCGACATCAAGTATTTTTGTTTTGTTCATTTGTGAACTTAAGATGTAAATGGGGAGCTACGGGGAGGAAGCGGGATAACCGTGGCTGCATGGAGAGGCTTGTAATCATTAAGATGAAACAAAGTATATGATTTGTTGAATGTACAGTTGATGGTCTTGTCTGTAAACCTTCACTCAATTTATAGCAAGAAGTTTAAAAAAATACATACAAAAACTCTGGGCATTGAAGCTTGGATAGTTTCTTGGATGATGACACACATTAATGTACCAGGCCAATAACACTCTGGAGGCAAAAACCCTTCTGCCCTCCTTTTGCATTCCCCTCTGTCCTCCTAAGCTTCTAGAAACTACTGATCTAATTACTATTTCTGTAATTTTGCCTGTTCCAGCATGTTTTATACTTGAGAACATACTATGTAGCCTATTCAGCCTATATATTTAAGGCTACTTCATATCTTTTCATGGTGTGACATTCATTTCTTTTTACTGAATGATATTCAGATGTTATATTGTTATTGTTAAGTGCCATTGAGTCAGTTTTGAGTTACAGTGACCCTATGTAACGTTTCTGAAGAATGACTGGTGAATTGGAACTGCCAACCTTGTGGTCCAGTGCATTATCCCACAGAACTACACCAGGATTCCATTCATGAATATTGGTAATTTCGCATTATCACCATTTATTAAAATTTATGTGCCAACCAGTAAAGCCAATGATGAAGAAGATAAAGAATTCTGTGAACTTTTGCATTGTGAAATTGAATAAATATGTAATCAAGATACAATGATAATAACTGGTACTGAAATGCAGAAGTTAGAAACAAAGAGGAAGGATCAGCAGTTGAAAAATACATTGTTGGTGATAGAAACGATGCTGGAAATCACATGATCGAATTTTAAAAGACCAATGCAAATCTTTTTATCAACAACATAATGGCAACAATACACATATACCTCAGTGTATATTTTACAAAGGAATCAAAGTGACTACATCTGTTGGAAGGGACCATGGAAAAGTGTAACATCATCAGCAAAAAAAAAAGCTAGGGACCAACTATGGAACAGACCATCAACTGCTCAAATGCAAATTCAAGGAAACACTGAATAAAATTAAAGCAAGTCCATCAAAATCAAAATACAACCTTAAGTATATCCCACCTAATTTTAGAGATCATCTCAAGAACAGAGTGAACACACTGAACACAAATGATCAAAGATTGAAGGAGTTGTGGGATGACATCAGAACATCATACATAAAGAAAAAGAAGAGTCATTTTAAAAAGAGTGGCCTTGTTCTCTGCCCTCCCCCTGTTTGTGCTGACATAGCCCAGCTCTCGCTAGCTTTGGGTCCACTGCTTCCTTAGGCCCGAATACCATGCCTTCAATTAAGTTGCAGAGTTCTCTGATGGAGAGATATTTGAAGTTGATGTGGAAATTGCCAAACAATCTGTGAACATCAAGACCATGTTGGAAGATTTGGGAATGGATGACGAAGGAGATGATGATTCATTTCCTCTACCAAATGTTAATGCAGCAATATTTAAAAGGGTCATTCATTGGTGCACCCATCACAAGGATGACCCTGCTCCTCCTGAGGATGATGAAAACAAAGAAAAGAGAATAGAAGATATCCCTGTTTGGGACCAAGAATTCCTGAAAGCTGACCAGGAAAAATTTTCTGAACTTATTTTGGCTACAAACTACTTACGTATCAGTCACCTGCAAGACTGTTGCCAATATGATCAAGGGGAAAACTGAAGAAGTTCATAAGACTTCAATTATCAAAAATAACTTTACTGAAGAGGAGGAAGCCCAGGTATGCAAAGAGAACCAGTGATGTGAAGAGAAATGAAATGTGCACGACAATGTAACACTGTAAGGATTATTCCAAATACTAGTTGCACTGCTGTTTATAATTGTTAATATTAGGCAAACAGTAGACAAATGCAACAACAAGTCAATTGTACTGGCAGAATTCTGTCTTCACGTGTAGTACAGATTGTAAAACCTGGAGCTGAGTTTCTCCTAGTTTGATCTAAAGGTTTTTGTTTGTTTGTTTGTTTGCTCTGAATAAAACTGAACTGTGGGTTCTCTATAGAAAGTGGGTGGGAAAACAAAACAAAACAAAAAACCCCAAGAAACAGGAAAGAAAGAAAAGACTGAAATGGTTTCAGAAAAGACCAAAACTTGCTCTTGAACATAGAATAGCTACAGCAACTAAAAAAAAAAAAAAAATGATGAAGCAAAGAACTGTACAGAAGGTTCAAAGAGAAGTTCAAAACAAAGTATAATTATTACAACGACATTGCAAAAACCTGTAGTTAGAAAACCAAAGGGGAAGCCATCTACCCATTTTTCAAACGGAAAGAATTGAAAAGAAATGCTAGCCTCAAGTTGCAATATTAAAAGATTCTATGGGCAAAATGTTGACTGTTGTAAGCAACATCTAATAAGATAGAAGGTATATACAGAGTCACTGTACTAAAAAGGAAGAACACGGTCAGCATTTCTCAAGCTGGGGGAACTGAAGAAAAAATTGAAGCCTCGACTTTCATTACTGAAAGATTCTTTGGGCAAATTATTGAATGATGCAGAAAGCATCAAGAGAAGATGGAAGGAATACACAGAGTCACTGTACCAAAAGGAAATGGTTAATGTTGAACCATTTC
>NW_006408734.1:1376168-1379717 GCF_000296735.1 Chrysochloris asiatica
AAAAAAAGGCCTAAGCGATGAACTGACACAGTGACTGCAAAAAATGAGCTTAAACAACAATTGTGACAACATGAAGCTGCTATAGGCATCTGTGTATAGCTTTTTATGTGCATGTCTGTTTTCAGTTTACTTAAGAGCTATTTCAATGATTTGAGTATGCTGTTTCTATTTCTACAAGGTTATTATGAGTGGGAATAGGCTCACTAGCAGTGGGTTGGGTTTTCTGTCTGTTTCTGGATCACATGGTAAGCCTAGATTTGTCTATATCTGATAAGAAATCAGCAGTCCATCTTACATAGCGGCTACATTTTATATTCCTACCTGCAACTCTCAAGTAAGAGCTTCACATCCTTGTAAAATTTGATGCTAGTGTTATGAATTTTATTCATTCCAATAGGTGTGTAGTAGTGTTACCCTATACAGTATCACTATGAGTCGGAACCAACTTGATGGCATTTAACAAAAAGATAGGAGTCCTGTTGTGGCACTGGACTGCTAACTGCAAGGTCTGCAATTCAAATCCACTAACCACTACTTAACACACTCAATAACACTTAACAACAACAAATGTGAGAGATGCTGAACTTTTCCTATGCAATTTGTCATCTATTTATCTTATTTGGTAAGGTTTCTGTTCAGATGTATTGTCCATTTAGCACTTAGGTTCCTGATTTTCTCTTAAGTTATGTTTTAAGAGTTCTTTGAACCTTTTAGATACCAGTCCTTTACCAGATACTGTTTTGCAAATACTTTCTCACAGTCTGTAACTTATTATTTTATTCTCTTAAGTGCATTTTACAGAACAGAAGTTTCTGAATTTTTAACAAAATCCAACATTTATTTTTATTTTCATGGATCATATTGTTGTTACTGTGTCTAAAAAGTTACCACCAAACCCCAAGTCACCAAGATATTCTGTGATCTTTTAGAAGTGCTGCAGAGTCCTGGAGTGGCGCTGTGGGATAACGCACTAGACCTCAAGATGGGTTGGCACCAATCTGATGACACTTAACAACAACAAATGGTGGTGAAGTACTCGTGTGGTGCTGTGGATTAATGCACAGGACTAAAAGGTCAGTTTGAACCACAAAGTAGGCAGCTCAAGCTCACCAGCCACTCCTTGGAAACCCTATACAGGGTTGCTGTGAGTTGGAATAGACTCAATGGCACTCAACAACATGTCACCGAATTGATTCTGATTCACAGCGACCCTGTATACGAGTTTCCAAGGTTGTAAATACTTAAGGGAGCAGAACACCTCATCTTTCTCTGGGGGAGCAACTGGTAGATCCGAACTACTGAACTTGCAGTTAAAAGTGCTATAGAGTTTTATATGTGCTTTTTTTTTTTTTTTTAATGTTAGCATTTATGGGAGATACAATTTCTAGATAGAATCATTGTTTATCTTCAATAATGCTGCCTCTTCTTTCCATATAAGCTTTAGAATCAGTTTGCTGATATCCACAAAATAACTTGCTAAGAATTTTTTATTGGGACTGCATTAAATCTACAGATCAAGATGGGAAGAACTGACGTCTATAATTATTCAGTCTTCCTATCCATGAACACTGGACTTCTGATGTGACTCTACTGGATCAGCAGTGGGCTTCAAACCACAAGGTTGACAGTTCACACTCACCAGCTGCTCCTTGGAAACTCTATACAGGGTTGCTATGAGTCAGAACCAATGTGACAGCAAACAACAATCCAAGAATATTGAAAGATCTCTCCATTTACTTAGATCTCCTTTAGTATCTTTCATTAGTGTTTTTAACTATCTTTATAAAGATCTTGTAGGTCACCTGTTAGGATTTGCCCAACACAATACTATCCTTTGATTTCTTGACTGCAGCTTCCATGAACAATTAATATTTATATCTTAAATATTTCATTTTTGTCTGTTAAATGATATTGTGCTATTGATTTCAAATTCCAATTGTTTATTGCTGATGTAGAGAAAAGCAACTGACTTCTGTATATTAACCTTGCCTTGCATCCTGTAACCTAACTATAATCATTTACGTGTTCCAGGAGTTGTTACTCAGTTCTTTGAAATTTTCTACACAGACATCTAATCATATTATTTGTGAGCAAAGATAATTTTTTTGTTCCATCTCAATCTGTGTATTCCCCATCTCACCCTCTTTCATGTCATATTACATTTGCTAGGAAAATGATGAACAGGAGTGATGAATCATCCTTGTCTTGTCTCCAACCTCAGGAGAAAGCAGTGAGTTTCTTATCATTTAAGTACAGTAATCCCACCTTATGCACAATTTCACTTTCCATGGTTTCAATTACTTGCAGTCTAGAAATATTAAAGGCAAAATTCCAGAAATAAACAATTCATAACTTTAAAATAACGTACTACCCACGATAATATCTCCTGCCATCCCACTGCATCCGGCGCAGGATGTGAATCATCCCTTTCTCTGCAAATCCGCTATGTGTATCCATCTACTTAGTAGCTTTCTTGGTTATCAAATTCACTGAAAGAGTATTACAATGCTTGTGTTCAATAACCCTTATTTTCATTAATAATGACCCTAAAGCACAGGAATAGTGATACTGGCAAATTGCATATGCCAAAGAAAAGCCATAAAGTGCTTCCTTTGAGTGAGAACGTAAAAAGTCTCGACTTACAAAGAAAAACGTCACATGCTGACATTGCTGAGGTCACATTTACATACCTTCTATTGCAGCACATTGATGGAAGTGTTCTATTTATTATTTGTTACTGTTTTTAATATCTTGTGCCTACTTTATAAATTAAATTTTATCATAAGTTTATGTACATCTAGAAAAAAACAGCATATATAGGATTTGGTAATATCTATATTTTCTGGTATCCACTTGGAGTCTTGAAATGTATCCTGACAGATTAGAGAATACAATTAGCTGCAGGTATTTGGAGTTTTCCTTTATCATATTGAAGTTCACCTCTTTTCCTAATTTGGTGAGTATATGTTGAAGTTTTTCACGTTTTTTTTTTAACATCAACTGATATGCACCTAGGATTTTTCTTCATATTCTATTGATGTAATGGATTACACTGATTTTCAAGTGTTGAATCAGTCTTTTTCTATTTATAATGTTTTATTGTGAATTATATGATAGTTTACATGGGAGAACATTAGCTTTACATTCATCCTATCGTATACTGTTTCATTGCCATGTTTACAATTCCCACCATGCATCATCAGCCAACCGAAGGGCATACCCTGCAAGCCGGCTTCTGGTCATCAGCACACAGTCCCTTTCCCTCTCTGGGTATAGAGTTCCCAAATGCTCCATCTCTCCACATCATCGTCTCTGCCTCCATCTCTGCCATCACTACTTCTCTGGGTAGGGTCCTGCATTCTGCTCTTCTCCCTTGATGGTCCCAGGGACCTCCACTCCTGGACTGCAAAGTCAACCAACCCCCTCCTTTTGCTACAAAATGTCTACCTTTACATTTCCAACCCTCACAGTCAGTCCTGATAGCAATTATTCATATGGCAACTATTGTGTCACATGAGACTTATCCACACCTCCTTTCATCAGCCCTAT
>NW_006408734.1:1380100-1381382 GCF_000296735.1 Chrysochloris asiatica
CTGTGAATATGCCCTCTCTTCTTATCAGCTGGACGCTTCACTCTCCACTCTAGTCCTCTGTGACTATGTCACTGACTCTGGGCCCAGGAGTCCCAGGTCTTGCCACACTGCTGGCCAACCAGGTCTCCACCCGGGTTCACAGGAGTGTATTGAACATGGTAGTGCGTATTTCGCAACTTTGAATCAGTCTTGAGAACACCTGGAGTAAATGTCATTTGGTCATGGTGTACAATTCTTTCTATACATTTTTTGATATGATTTTCTAATGTTTTGTAGAGGATTTCTACAGCTATGCTCATGAAAAAAATTGGCCTATAATTTCCTTCCTTGAAATATCTTTGTTTGATTTTGGTATGGCCTATGCTGGCTTCACAGAATGACTCAGGAAGCATTCCCCTATATTTTCTGGAAAAGATTATAGAGAATTGGTATAATTTCTTCTTTGGTAGAACTCACCAGTGAAGCCATTTGGGCCCAGTGTTTTCTGTTTTGGAAGGTTGGTGGTGGTTGATTGTGTGCCATCTAGTTGGTACTGACTCATAGTGATCCTGTATAGGGTTTCCGAGGTTGAAAATCTTTACAGGAGGAGAAGTGTCATCTGTCTTTTGAGGAGTGGCTGCTGGATTCATACACTGACCCTGAGGTTAGCAGCCCAACACATAACCTACTAAGCCACTAGGATTCTGTTTTGGAAAATTATTCATTTCTAATTTGATTTTTTTCAACAGGTACAGCTCCTTTCTAACATACAAACTAAAGAGACTGTATCTTTAAGGAAACCGATCCAATTTCACTGAAGTTATTAAATTTGTGGGCATGGAGTCATTCACAATGTGCCTTTATTATCCTTTTAATTTTATGTGCCTCTTTCACTTCTAATAGTAAATCTGCATCTTCTATTTTTCTTGATTACCCTGGCTAGACATATATCAATTTTATTGATCTTTTCAAAGAACCACTTTTGGTTATACTGGTTTTCTATAATAATTTACTGTTTTTGATTTTATTGCTTGTCTTGTTGAATCTTTATTATTTCTTTTCTTCTTGTTTACTTTTAATTCAATTTACTATTCTTTTTCTAATTTCCTAAAATTATTGATCTTAGATCTTTCTTTACTAATAAGTATTCAATGACAAATTTCTAAGCAATGTTTTTGCTGCATCCAATAAATCTGATAAGTTTATATTTTCATCTAACTCAAAGTACATTTTAATTTCTCCTGAGACTTCTTTGATTCATGTTTTATTAAGATGGAAAACATGTTTAAGGAGTCCTGGTATG
>NW_006408734.1:1381482-1383234 GCF_000296735.1 Chrysochloris asiatica
ATCCAATAAATCTGATAAGTTTATATTTTCATCTAACTCAAAGTACATTTTAATTTCTCCTGAGACTTCTTTGATTCATGTTTTATTAAGATGGAAAACATGTTTAAGGAGTCCTGGTATGACGCTGTGAGCTAATGCATTAGACTGCAAAGTCATTGGAACTGCAAGGTCGGTGGTTCAAGCTCACCAGCTGCTCCTTGGAAACCCTATACAGGGTTGCTATGGGTCAGAATTAGCTTAATGGCACTTAACAACAACAACATAATGTTTAAACTTACACTGTAGTTTATTGATTATGCTGTTTAATTAAACTATATTCTTAATGATTTTTTAACCTGTTGGATCTTTCAGTTACTGACAGAGGGTGTTGAACTTTCAAACTACAAAATGGATTTGTCTATTTCTCCTTATAGTTTTATCTATTTTTGTAACACATATAGTTGATGTTCTGCTATATGAAAAATCAGAACTCTTATGTTTTCATGGAGAATTGATTCCTTTATTAATATGTAATGCTCCTCATTATCCTTTATAATTTTTTCTACTTTGAAGTTAGCTTTGTTAGATATTAACAGTTACTCACTCCAGCTTTCTTTTTATAGTGTAATAAACATGATATACCTTACTCCATCCTCTTACTTTTGATCTACTTGTATTTATATTTAAAGCGAATTTCTTATAAACATGTTGGGATTTGTTTTCTTTCTTTTTTTATTCTCAGTCTCTTAATTGGTGTGCAGTAAGACTTCACATTGAAATTATTAATATAAGTGGATTAATATCTACCATTTTTGTAACTATTTTCTATTCACTGTTTTTTGTTTCTTTTGCTTTACCTTTATTTCCATCTTCCACTCTTTTTCTGCCTTCTCTGGGTTTAACTGAGTAGTTTACATGATTTTATTTTCTCTCCTCACTTAGTTATACTTCCTTTGAAAGTTTTCTTAGGAGTTGCTAGCAAATTTGCACATTTGTAACTAATGTAAGACCCCCTTCAAGTATACAGCTTCTTAGGCAGTACCTTACAACTGTTTATTTCTAATTCCTACCTCCCAACAATGCTTTTTATTTTTACTATTTCCTTATTTTTATTTACAGTAATTCTTTCTTAAGAGTGTTCACCTCTCTGCTTTCATCTAACCTTGCATATTGTCCACTTTTTCCATTAGAACCCATAGCATTATTTCATCAACCTTATTGCAAATTCCTGTTCTAACAATTCCAAAGTCACCAAACTATTTGAATAGCCCCTGTGGTGCTGCAGGTTAGGCAATGTGCTGCCAACCTGTTTCTGTGATGTTTTTGATTGTTTCACTTTTAGAATGCCTTGTAATCTTACTGAAAAGTGAACATGATATACCATGTAAAAGAATCTGAGGTAAAAAGGCTTTTAGTGTAAAATTTTATATGTATCTGGATAGGAGTTAGAGTTTGTTTACTGTTTTTCATAGCTATAGTTATCAGAGGGGAAAATGTCCTCTAAAACTTTTGCTTTTGTGTTCTCTATTCTCTGTGGGATTCATCAAAGATGTTTTTAAATAGGGATTGAACCCTGCAGATTTTCAAGTTATAATTTCCTGATTACACAAGAGCTCCACAGACATGGCTGTAAAGTCTGGGAGAGAAGCAGTCTGTAACACTGATTAGGTCTCAGTCTTTTAATAGGTCTATGCCACTAATGGCACAAAGGCACTCACTCATCTCTGCCAAGAAATTTGGAAGACAACTATCTAGCCAACTGATTGGAAAAGA
>NW_006408734.1:1385146-1386096 GCF_000296735.1 Chrysochloris asiatica
CAAGCTTATCATCAGCAATATAGGTTGGATGGGTTTGAACTGTCAACCTTTAGGTTAGTAGTCAAGTGAATACTATTTTTGCCACCTAGGTACCTTCCCTAGGAGTCCTGGTGGTACTTTAGCTAAGTATTAGACTGCTAACCAAAAGATCAGCCATTCAATTCAACCAGCTGCTCCACAAGAGAAAGGTGAGGCTGTCCGATATGGTGATCCACTATGAAAGTGGGGTTTGGGTGGGAAAGGCTTTCCATGGCATGCAGGATATGGCCTTTTTTTTATGTTTTTATTGTGAAGTATGTGGGTTTACATTGGAGAACATCAGTTTCACATTCATCCTATCGTATTTTCATTTCATTGCAATGATTATAATCCCCTCCATGCATCATCATATAACCAAAGGCTACATCCCATAGGCCCCTCCCCCTCCCTGAGTTCAGTGTCCCTAGCTATTCCATCTGTCCACGTCATCATCTCTGTCTCCATGCCTGGCGTTACTGCCTCTCTGCGTACGGTCCCGCTCTCCGCTCTTCTTACTTGATGATCCCAGGGACCTCCGCTCCTGGGCTACAAAATCAATCACTCCTCTCCTTTTGTCAAAAAACATATCTACCTTTAAATTTCAGACCCTAACAGTCAATGATTCACTATTGTACCACAAGAGTCTTATCCCAATTTCCTTTAGCCAGCTGGGTCCCAACAGATTGGAAATCATTCAATGGAGGCTCTACCTAAACCTACCCCCTCGGGAACTAGGTTCCGTCTTAAAAGCTTGTAAGCCAGTCACTTCTTGCTTATATAGTTGCCCCCCACCACCATTTTGAGTAACCAATGTCTAAGTAGCTCATCCCTGTCAACCTTGTGTACCGAGGGAGTAGGAGTGACTCTTCCTGTAAAGATTTGTTGCCTTTTTTGAGCTGTTACATCCATATGTATAGGTAAAGTTCATCAAA
>NW_006408734.1:1388743-1395707 GCF_000296735.1 Chrysochloris asiatica
TTTGGGATTCACATTTAACTCTTTAATCCATGTTGAGTTCATTTTTTATAGGGCGTGAGACAAAGGTCTTGTTTCAGTCTTTTACATATTGCTTTCCAGTTCTGCCAGCACCATTTGTTGAGCCTGCTGGTTTTTCTCAACGAAGTATCTTCTGTTCTAGCCGCTCGAGGCTGGTCTACACATCCTTCCCAGTGGAAATTTCCCACCTCAGACAATTCTGGATGGGATTCTGGTTTCCACCTATGGTCTTATGCAATGCACAACCTGCACAGGAGGTCTCTTTCACTGAACAATTTCTAGCTGCCTTTAAGGTATTCCAATCAGTTATAGGCTGAAGTCTGGCTTACAAGCTTTCTATTGTGATGTTTCTGGCTATCCCCTGCCCATCAAGTGTCTATTTTACAATGGTAGGCAAGGGAAACCAAGATTCAAAAGAAAGCCAAGCATCTTAACATTATTCCCCTCTTTTACCCTTTCAAACCATGCCTCAATCCCTGTATCCCAAAGCCCTGATATTCCAAGGTTGTACATCCATCATCATTTACCTCTGTCCTACTTAGCCCATACGAACCTGCCTAACTCTTGTCCCATCGCCCTTGTTCTTCTATTCCCCTCCCCCTTCTTGTGTATTGCCACCCCCCTTCACCCCAGCACCCAAGGTTTCCTGTGTCTATTCCCTACCCTGTTCTCTATCTTCCCCTCCCTCCCTCCCCTCCTCTCATCCCATACATCCGGGTGATCAGCAATTATATATATTGTTTTGTTTTGTTTTGTTCCCCCTTTTGGGTGAGTTCTTTTTCTTAGTCTTTTACAATAATCATCTTATGCAGTATTTCTACTTTTGTGACTAATTTCACTCAGCATAATGTCCTCAAGGTTCATCCATGTTATGCAGTGGCTTGCAGCTTCCTTGCTGTTCTTCAAGGTACCATAGTATTCCGTTGTGTGTATGTACCACAGTTTGTTTATCCATTCTTCAATTGATGGGCATTTAGGCTGTCTCCATCTTTTTGCTATGGTAAATAGTGCTGCTATGAACTTTGGTGTGCATATATCTACTTGTGTTATGGCTCTTATTTCTTGTGGATAAATACCAAGTAGAGGAATTTCTGGATCATAAGGTATTTCTATTACCAACCTTCTGAGGAAGCGCCATATTGCTTTGCAGAGAGATTGGACCATTTTGCAATCCCACCAGCAATGTAGGAGGGTTCCAGTCTCTCCACATCCTCGCCAGCATTCATTGTCCTCGACTTTTTTGATCTTTGCTGCTGGTGTGAGATGATATGTCACCGTTGTTTTGATTTGCATTTCTCTGATGGCTAGTGATCATGAATGAACATTTCTTCATATGCTTGTTGGCTGCCTGGATCTCCTCCTTGGTGAAGTGTCTGTTCATATCCTGTACCCATTTTTTAATTGGGTTGTTTTTTTCTTGAAGAGGTATTGTAGTTTCCTATATATTTTAGAAATGAGTCCCTTATCGGATGTGTTGTCATGAAAGATTTTTCCCCATTCTGTGGGTTCCCTTTTTACTCTTTTAGTGAAGTCTTTTGATGCACATAAGTTTTAATTTTTAGTATATCCCAATCATGTATTTTGTCTACTTTTGTTTTTGTAATTTTCAAAATATTTGGTAGTCTGTGTATGCCCTGAATTAGAGCCCTCACATTTGTCTCTATTTTTTCATTGATGATTTCATAATTTTGAGATTCATATTTAGGTCTTTAATCCATGCAGAGTTTGTTTTTGTATAGGGTGTGAGGTAAAGGTCTTGTTTCAATCTTTTGCATATCACTTTCCAGTTCTGCCTGAACCATCTATTAAAGAGACTATCTCCTCCTCATGCAATATACCTAGGCACTTTGTTGAAAATCAGTTGGCTGTATGTGGATGGGTTAATTTCTGGATTCTGGATTCTGTTCCATTGATCAATGTATCTTTCATTGTACCAGTACCAGGTTGTTTTGACCACTGTAGCCATGTAGTAAATTTTGAAATGAAGACCAAAGACCACCGCCTTCAGTATGGATTACGCCTCAACATAAAGAAAACAAAAATCCTCACAAGTGGACTAATAAATAATGTCATGATAAACAGAGAAAACTGAACTTGTCAAAGACTTCATGTTGCTTAAATCCACAATCAACACTCATCTAAGCAGCAACACTCAAGAAATCAAACATATTGCATTAGTAAAATCTGCTGCATAAGACCTCTTTGAAGTGTTCAAAAGTAAAGATGTAATTTGAGGTCTAAGATGTGCCTGATCATATTATTAGTTAATAGCCTCATATGCATCTGAGACTTAGGCACTGAATAAAGAAAAATAGATGCATTTGAATTAACATGCTAGAGAAGAATACTGAAAGCACCAGGGACTAGAAGAAGAACAAACAAATCTGTGCTGGAAGAAGTACAGCCAGAATGCTCCTTAGAAGCTAAGAAAGCAGGACTTTGTCTCTCATACTTCACACATGTTATCAGGCGGGATCAGTCCTTGCAGAAGGACATCGTGCTTAATAAAGTAGAGGGTCAGCGAAAAAGAGAAAGATCCCCAATGCGATGGACTGGTACAGTGACAGCAATAATGGGCTCAAGTGTAACAATAATTGTGAGGATGGCACAAGACTGGGAAGTGTTTTCTTCTGTTGTGTTAGTTAGGAACTAACTCAATGAAACCTACGAAGAACAAGAAGAGTTGTTGATTTTCAGTGTGTTAACGTTTTTCTTGTTATTAGGATGGGAGTGATAAACTTCAAGTTCTTTGGACCATGTCAACCAGAAGCTGGAGGCATAAATGCTCATTAATTTTGACACACAGACAGCAAGTCTCTCTTTTATTATAAGAATCCTATCAAGATTTTTATAAGAATGGAAATAATCAAGCACATTTTGACATAAATAAATAATGCCACTAACTTTAAGGCATACTCAAAAGAATGTTTGTGGTAAAGAATATGACAATGCCACCAATACCTAAAAACAAGTGTATGGTCACATTATGTAGGTGTATGAGCATATACTGTGTATGAGTAAGTATAGGTAAGTACATATGTGTACACAGACAGAAACAGCTGTATGTATGTAACCATTTGTATATACTCACAGAGACCCAGTCACAGAAACTTCTCAAACATAACCAAATATCTTGAGGTAATGGTTTTCTAGGTTTGAAGACTTAGACCCTTAGTCTCATGAGACAGCTCAGTCAAATGACATCAAAGTTCATATCCTGCATTCTAGTGATGTGAGTAGTGCCTAGGACCTTAAAGTAGCCATTTTAAGATACAACTATTGGAGCTCTGGTAGTATAGTGGTTATGAATCGGGCTGCTAATCTCACAGTCAGCAGTTCGAAACTACCAGCTGTTCCGAGGGAGAAAGATGAGGCTTTCTGCTCCTGTAAAGATTTATAGACTTGGAAACCCTGTACAGGGTCGCTATGAGTCAGAATTGATTCCATGGCACATAACAACAACAGTTGGTCTCTACTTGCTCTTCAGCACAGAGATACTAAGGCAAATGGAAGAAATGAGGAGGTAAAAGAGCCAAACAGACAATTTCAAAGGTCAGCTCGAGAAGACAAAGTCAAATATTACAGAGAAATGTGTAAAGACCCAGAATTAGAACATTAAAAGGAAAGAACATGTTCAACATTTCTCAAGTTGAGGGAACTGAAGAAAAAAATTCAAGCCTCAACTTAAAAGTTGAACTCTTCCATGGTTAAAATATTGAATGATGCAGAAAGCATCAAAGGAAGATGGAAGGAATACAAAGAGTCACTATACCTAACAAAAAGTAATGGTTGATATTCAACCATTTCAAGAAGTAGCATAAGAGCAAGAGCCAAAGATACTGAAGGAAGAAATCCAAGGTACACTGAAGGTATTGACAAAGAACAAGACTCCCTGAATTGATGCAATACACACTGATATCTTTCAACAAACTGATGCTGCACTGGTAGCACTCACTCATCTATGCCAAGAAATATGAAAGATAACTACCTAGCTAAGTGACTGGACGAGATCCATTATTTGGGCCCATTCCAAGAGAGGTGACTCAATGGAATGCAGAAATCATCGAGCAATATCATGAATATTACATAGGGTCAGAGAAAAAGAGGAAGACCCCCCCAGTGAGATGGATTGGCACAGTGGCAGCAGCAATGGGCTCAAATATATCAGTGATTGTGAGGTTGGCACAGGACCAGACAGTATTTTATTCTGTTGTGCACAAAGTCCCTATGAATCAACACTAACTCACCTAACAACAATTGGTTTCTACTCATTAGAAGCACAACAGAAAGAAGAAACCAAAGTCTCACAGAAGAAAGTAGTCTACAGAACTAAAAGCTAACATGAGCCACAGCCTCATCTACCCTGAGTCCTGAACAACTAGTAGGTTGGACCACTACCAATAATTCTGATCAGGACCAAAATAGATGGACCCTGATGGAACCGAGGGGGTGGGTAGGGGTAGGTGGGGGAATGCAGAGCAGAACTCAAATTTCTAAAAAGTCTAGCCTTACTAGACCAGTTGATACTAGAGCACTCCCTAAGCCTATCACCCTGAGATACTCTAAGCTTTGAACTAAAATTGTCCCTTGAGGTTACCCTTCAGCAAAGTAACAGATCGGCACTCAAAAGAATGCATATTATCTATTAGTACAGTGCTCCACTAAAAAGCCATCTATATGAGACCAAATGGTCAACAAACATTGAACAGCGTAAATGAGAAGTGGGGGCAGGGAAACTAAAATACTAGAAATAGAACAGCTAGAACACAATTAAAAAGAACACTGACACATTGTAAAACACATAAATAATGTCACTGAACAATATGTGTTGTTTTTGTTAAGTGCCATCAAGTCAGTTCCAACTCATTGTCACACTGTACTGGGTTTCCAAGAAGCAATTGGTGAGTTTGAACCACTGATCTTACGGTTCAGCACATTTTAACCCACAGCACCACACTAGGACTCCAATAATATGTATGTTGTTGTTGTAGTGTGCTGTGGAGTCTGTTCCGACTCATAGCGACCCTGTACAGGGTTTCCAAGGCTGTAAATCTTTACGGGAGCAGAAAGCCTCATCTTTCTTCCGCGGAACAGCTGGTAGTTTCGAACTGCTGTCCCTGAGGTTCACAGCCCAATTCATAACCACTATGCTACCAGAGCTCCTTAATAATATGTATAGAAATTACTAAATCGGAATCTAATACGTTGTGCAAATTTTCACAGAAAACAAATAAAACATTTACAAAAGAGAGAGAGTAATAAAGTGGAAACATTCTGTTGAAATACTGATCACTAGTTCATGCAGAAAGCAAAGTTTTCACTTTGCTTTAGGCTAATCAGGTATTGGGTAGTATTTTTTCAAAGCAAACATATGCAAAAATGTTCTTTAAACCTGCAGAAATCATTGTAGAAAATTACCTTGTCTTTCTTTATTTTATCCCTCCCACATGCACACATCAGAAAGAAATTATGTTCGCTCTTATAACTAAAATTATTATGAGTCAAATGAAAACATTCTGTTTGCTCCTTTAGTATAATGAAGAGAAAAGATGCATAACACTAACTATGGGAAGAGAAAATTTCAAGCATGAAAAATGAATTAATCTTGCAGAAGAACTTGAATATTAAATATTAACTGAATATCAAAAATTATTTTCGAATATTAGGGCTGTTAGAAAATGGAATAGATCGCCTATAAAGTAGAGGTCTTCACAAGGGCTGAATAACCATTTGTTAAAGACATGACAGGTGGCACAATGGCTCTGTAGGATAAGCACTAGACTGCAAACAAGGTGGGTGGCTGGAGTCCACTAGTGACTCTGCAGGAGAAAGATGAGACTTACCTTCAACAAAGCACACACTCTGTTTCATCTCAAGGATTGCAATTCCCTCCATGCAACAAAAGCAATCTTATGTCCTCCCTGTAGGTCCTATTTTCATTCTACCTACCTTCCTATCCCTCCTCAACTTTGCCCTTAAGTAAATATTGCCCTTTTAATTTTGACGAATGACCATTCCAAGGTGGGCCTATCTTACTAATGTTGTTGTCATTCCTATAAATCTATCTACTGCTTGGCTGAAAATTGGGCCAGGAGGGTGAGTTACTTTACAAACCTGAAAGGTAGTTGAGGGCCATAGTCTCAGGTTCCTCCAGTCTCTTTCTGACTAGTAAACCTGGTCTTTTTTTTTTAATTAAATAATTATGAATATTGTTCAACATTTTCTCCCACTCTATCCAGGTCCCTCTAATGGGAGCCCTGGTCCCTTTTAGGGTGGTTGGTAGTAGTAGCTGGACATTGTCTAGTTCTTCTCTCAGAGACATGGAAACTGATGTTCAAATGTTCCATTAGTCCACTGGACTGAGTCCAAGCCTCTTCATTTCTTATTACTTTGGTGGGTTCTATTCTATTATTTTGGAGCATAGTGGCTCCACACAATAAGCAATGAACTGCAAACCACAAGGTCTGTGAATCAAGCCCACCAGCCACTCTGAGGGAGAAAGATATGAGGCTTTCTGTTTCTGCAAAGATCACCAAAAGACTCGGAAATCGTATATGGGGTTGCTATGAGTTGAAACTGGCTTGGTGGTACTTAACAACAACAATTCTATTATTTGGTGGGTTGAGTTGTTTTATTTACTACTGTCAAGAGGTCTGATACCAATTTGATTTTGTTTGCATAGAGATCCTAAAGATTTTTTCTACTGTCTGTATTTTTATCTTCAAACTCATAAAAAATTTTACTAGAATATATCTTTGACTTAGAAAACCAAAAGGGAAGAACACGGTCAGTATTTCTCAAGCTGGGGGAACTGAAGAAAAAATTCAAGCCTCGACTTTCGCTATTAAAAGATTCACTGGGCAAATTATTGAATGATGCAGAATGCATCAAGAAAAGATGGAAGGAATACACAGAGTCATTGTACCAAAAGGAAATGGTTAATGTT
>NW_006408734.1:1397192-1409151 GCF_000296735.1 Chrysochloris asiatica
AGGTTGGCCCAGGATCGAGCATTGTTTCGTTCTGCTGTGCATGGGGTCGCTATGAGTCGGTTCCGACTCGATGGCACCTGACAACAACAACAATCTTTGACTTAACCAACCAGGTCCATTTATACAAGTGTAAGATAGGTCCTTTCAATATGTATATTCTAGTCTTTAAAAAAAAAAAAACATTTGGAAACTTTACAAAACATTTAAAATATTAGCCATGTTCCAGTGGTTTGTTTTCAAGGATTCCAACTGCATATATGTTGGATCTTTTAGCCTATCTTCTATATTAATCATTTCCTCCTCTCCGATCCTTTTTATTTTGCTTTCATTCTTTTGCCGATTTCCTTATCTTTCCTCAGTGACCCTTATTAAATTTTTAGTCACATTTATTCTCCCTTGGGCACTTTGTAATTTAGTCTTAGTTTCTAAAACAATTATTTTTCTTCACTTTCTGGCCGTCTCTCATTTCACATCTTCCTGGTTTTTATTCACTTTTGTTCCATATTCCTGAATATCTGATAAGAACTTTTCTCCCGTTATATATATCAAGAGCTTAAGAATGGTTAATACACATCATACTGCTTCATTGTTGGTTTACGAGAATTTTTATCATCTAAAATATGTGGCACTGTAGGATCAGTACTGGACTGTGAGCCATAAAGTTGGCAGTTCAAACCCACCAGCTGCTTCTTGGAAACCCTATATAGGGTCATTATAAGTTGGATTTAACTCAGTGGCACTCAACAACAACTTTTTTTTTTTTTTAAGTTTTTATTATGAATTAAGTGATAGTTTACATGGGAGAACATCGGCATTACACCATAATTTCATTGCAATGATTACAATCTCGTATGTGCATCATCATTCAACAGTATTTGCTTGCATTCCCTTTTTTTTGGCGGTGCGGGGAGGGGAGCGTACACAGAAACACTCAGGAATATATAATAATTTAAACAACCAAAAAGCCCATTCTGTAAGCTTGCCTCCTGGCCGCCAGTACACTGCCCCCTCCCCTTCCATGAGTCTGGAGTCCTCAGTCCTCAGCTGCTCCCTCTCTCCATGTCCTTATCTCTGCCTCCAACAACAAAATGTTTCGAGTCTCATTTTCTGCTTTGATCCTTATAGTAGTTTCATATGTATGTCATTTGAAATTTCCTCTTCAATGTGTAATTTTTATTTTCCTTAGCTCGAATAAAGAAAGTTGTATGAAGTAGCTTAAAAATTTGGGATGACCATCTAGGTTTCTTAATTTAAAAACTCCCTCTTCTAAACTGAAATTAAAGTAGATTAGTATATTTTCTGATTATGAGGTTTTCTTATTTCTACAAAACATTTAATTTCTCCCTTGCTAACTTATTCCTCTTTACCATCAAGTCGGCAGGAAAATATTCCTCTTCACCTTGGAAAGTGGTGCTCTACTGAGATTCTTGCATAGGGTTTTATGTACTTTTAAGTCCTTTCCTCTTGATTTTCTAAGCAGCCAAAGTTCTCATCCACTAGCTTTTGTATCATTAATTAGTATTTTCCCACTAAGCAGAAATTTCTCTTTCTAGAAACAATTTAACATGTGTACTGTCAACTTTGGAGTACTGGTGTGGCGCTGCAGGTTACTGTGCTGGACTGCAAGGTCAGTGGTTCAAGTTCACCAGCCATTCCTCATAAACTCTATACAGGGTCATTATGATTCGAAACCGACTCAATGACATGTAACAACAATAAAACTCAACTTTAAGAAAGGAGCTCTGGTGACATGGTGGGCTAGGCATTATGTTGCTAACCACAAGGAGAGGTTCAAACTAACCAACCACAGGAGGAAAAAATGAGGCTGTCTGCTCTTGTAAAGATTTACACTCGTGAAAACCTTATACAGGGTTCAAATGAATTGGAATTGACTCAATGCGAGTAGAATTTTTTGTTTGTCTACTATTACCTCTAAATTCCTTGTTTCCCATTCCTTGTTCCTCTTTTCCCTGCACTCTCTATTGTCTTCACCAAACAGTGTTAACGTGTAGCATCTGATGCTGAGTCTGCTAGGTTTAGGTATTTATTGTTCTACCTAATAATTTGAAATTCTTTGTTAGTCTCCTAGTTACACTTAAGGAATGGCTTATGGCTAGTTAGCTGTATTTGCTTTCTTTGTTGATATGTATGTCTTTTGCGACAATATGTAAACAGATCGAGATTTAGGTAGCTATCAGTATTATATAGCAATTTAAAATCATAGGTTCATGGATAATAGATCCAATGTAAATAGACACAACACCTAAAAGAGACCATTAAAAAAAAGATGGGAGATAAATAATGTTAATTCTGCTTACAAAAGAAACATGCATGCTTTCTGATTAGTTGATACATTGAGGTAAAACACAAAGTGTAATTTAGATATTATTATAAAAGAAGAGAATAAAATAATAATTTTTGTTTCCATTAAAAAGCAACAATATTCCATGTTCAGTGATTATAGATTTAGCATGACTATTGAAAACAATGAGTTGATAATAAGTTTCAATGTTTTTACCTTAGAAAGTACTTTTGCTATCTGAATTCTGATTAGAAATACTGAGGGATTAAAGCAGACTTAAAGAAAATGACAACAGAAAGTTCATACTGATGAGACTATTCATGAAGTAACATCTGGCATATTTAACATTATATCTAAGAATGGAGTCAATAAATCAATATAACACAAAATAAATTCTAACCTAAGCATTCAATAGGTAAAATGGGTATCATGACCTAAGTTAAAATTTTAGCTTTGGAACTAAATAAAAAACCTTTTTTCCCCTATAAAGACAGTAAAAACCTTGTGTTCTATCAGATAATAGTTCTACAGTAAATAATAAAAACAATGATACCATTTCTGTAGGGAAAAAAAAAAAAAACAGGCAAGTTGCTAAGTAAAGCTAAAAATATGCAAAAGCTGGACAATAATAACTATAAATATACACCAAAAAAATAATTTTTAAAAAAAGTATCAGAGGTAAATACTGTTGGCTAAGGGTGCATGGAGGGTATTATAATCATTATAATGATCTGCTAAATGTAAAAATGGTGATCTGTCTTGTAAGCCTTCACTAACTCAATATATAATAAAAGCTTAAAAAAATTTTTTTTTAAAAAGCTCAACAATGAGTTTTAAAAACCTGAGAAAAACAGATGCATTTTAATTGTGGTATTGACTAAGAATATTGAAAGTACCATGGACTGCCAGAAGAACAAACAAATCTGTCTTAGAATAAGTACAGACTTCTAGACTGCAACTTAGAGGTTAGGTTGTGTGACTTCATCTCACATGCTTTGGACATGTTATCAGGAATGTCTAGTACCTGGAAAAGGACATCATGTTGGTAAGGTGGAGGGTCAGAAAAACAAGACGACCTTCAACAAGATTGATTAATGCACTCAAACATGACAGAAATTAAAAGAATGGAGAAGGACCGGGAAGTATTTTCTTCTGTTGTTCATAGGGTCTCTATTAGTTGGAACCAACTCAATGGCATCTAACAACAAGAAGGACTGGGTATTACAAACAGCTAACACTTGGCTGCAAACCAAAAGGTAGAGGTTCAGGTCCACCCAGGGCTACCTTGAAAGAAAGGTGTGGAAATTTATGATGCAGTAGCCCAAAAGAAGGAACAAATCTTTACAGGAAGGATCATTCCCACCCCCTCCATACACAGAGTAGACAGGGATGGGCAACTTGGACATTGGCTACCCAAAATGGTGGTGGTGGTGGTGGGGGGCCCGCTAAGGCAAGAATTGACAGGTTTACAAGTTTCCAAGAGGGAGCCTAGATCCAGAGGGCTCGGAGGAAGGTAGACTCTTCACTAAGTAGTATCCAATCTGTCTGGATGGAGATGAAAGGAGATGGGGATGGGTCTCTTGTGGTACAATAGTGAATAATTGTTATCAAGACTGATTGTGAGGGTTGAAAATGTAAAGGCAGACATTTTGTAGCAAAGGGAGGGGAGTGATTGACTTTGCAGTCTAGGAGCGGAGGTCCCTGGTACCATCAAGGGAGAAGAGTGGAGAATGGGACCCTACCCAGAGAAGCAGTGACATCAGAGATGGAGGCAGAGACGATGACGTGGAGAGATGGAGCAGCTGGGGACATCTGACCCAGAAAGAAAAAGGGGCTGTGTGCTGACAACCGGGGGGGGGAGGGGGGGGGCAGGCTTGCAGGGTATACCTTTTGGTTGGTTGATGATGCATGGAAGGGATTATAACCATGGCAAGGAAATGATATACGATAGGATGAATGTAAAACTAAGGTTCTCCCATGTAAACTATCACATAATTCAAAATGAAACATTTTTTAAAAGGCCATTAAAAGCCTTATGTAGTACAGTTCTCCCTGACACACACTGGGTCACTATGTGTCTACATCAATCCTATGACAACTGTCAGATAACTTTACCGAAAAGAAAACACACTGAAGTCACATACCAAAAAAAAATTTTCATTTCAGATAACCATACTTTGTAAGGTATAATTCAAATATATTAGATCTCCATATTTTAAGTATTTTAAAGCACTGCTTCTTTAATTTCAGAAATATCCTTTCCAATGACAGGTTGTTATTGCTGTTTTTAAGTGCCGTTGAGTCGGTTTTGACTCACAGCGACCCTGTATAGTTTCCAAGGACTGGCTGGTGGGTTTGAACTGCCCACCTTACAGTTAGCAGTCCAAGTATATTATATAATTTCAGGTTTCCATTATACAAATTCCTGTCTTATTCTTCTACATAATGGAGAAATTTTCTTTCTTGATCAGGTGCAACTTCATGTAAACAATGATATTTTTAGTTAAAACACCTGGCACTAAGGAAAAATTAAACTATAAAGTTCCGGTATTAAAAAAAAGCACAGATTCACAGATAATTTTACCTTTAAGAGAACAAAAATAACAATAGAGTAATCACTTTACTCAGGGAAGTTAGAAAAGCTGTAGAAAAAAATATCCATCCTACTGCTATTTGTTGTTGCTGTTAAGTGTCATCAAGTCGGTTCTCACTCATAGTGACCCTGTAAATCTTTGCAGGAGCAGAAAGTCTCACTTTTCCCCTGTGGAGCAGCTGATGGCTTCAATCTGTCTTAGAGAGTCCCCGCACTCCCACTGGTATATGTTTACAAACCTTTTTTTATTTAAAAATTAGATACTAATTTTATAAAATATATCTATAAATACTAATACATAGCTGGCACAGTAGGGTAAGTGTGTTGGGTTGCTAACCTAAAAGTCAATAGTTGAAAATCGCCAGCCACTCTGTGGGAGAACAATGAGGCTGTTGGCTCCTGTAAAGATTTACAGTTTTTGAAACACTAGAGAGGGTAGCTTAGCTGTGAGTCAAAATTGACTCTATGTCAATGAGTTGCTGGGTTTCTTTCGTTGGAAACCCTAGTGGGTCTCTATGAATTGGAACACTTAACAACAACAAGAAGATAGTTTAAGAGGAAAATAAACCCTTATTTATCATCCCTATCTTTAATAATAACAATTTTAAAGAAAAAGCAAAAAAGAATATTGAAATCTACTATCTTAATTTAATTTCATAGTCCATGAGCCCTGATGCGGCTGTAGTAAACATTGGATTGTTAATAGTACAGCTGGCAATTCAAACCCACCAGTCATTCTCCAGAGAAATATGAGGCTATCTGCTCCCATAAAAATTTATAGTCTTGGAAAGCCTATGTAGGGTCGCTATGAGTTGGCATTGGACTTGATGGTACTGGGGTGTGGGTTTGGTATAAAAACAAAAAACAACAACAACAAAAAAAACCCAATACCTCAGAGGCAATTTCAACTTAATAATGAACAGTTTCTAAGGCTGCAAATCTTTACAACAGCAGATCACCACATCTTTCACTGACAGAGAATTCAGGTGGGTTTAAAACCCAAACTTTAGGTTAGCAGTTAAGTGCCTAACAACTAAATCACCAGGGCTCCTCTCTATAGTCTACTGTTGCTGTTAAGGGCCATTTTGAGTCAGTTCTGACTCAAAGTGACCCTGTATAGGATTTCCAAAGAGAGATTGGTTGGTTTGAACTACTGATTTTACAGTTAGCAGTCCAGTGTTTATCCTACATTGTCACACCAGAACTCCATAAACCCAGCAAAAAAAAAAAAACCCTCTACTTCCCTAAGAGTGTCATTTAAGAAAAAAAATTGTCAACTAAAAGTTCAAAACTAGACTCTGGATTCTGCCAGAGCGAGGCAAGTAGCCTCAAAGAAGTGCCTTCTACATCCTTCATGTTGAAAATAACACCTAAGTCATGAGACTGTTGAAAAGATTAGATTAAATAATATAGTCTCCAGGCTAGGACTATGCACATTAGGTGTTTGATCAATTACAAATATTATTTCTAAATTAAAGACTATAAATCTGCACAAAGTTCTTGTAGGGGTGGACTAGGTGCTCCCCTAAATAATGTCCTAAGGAGCTCTGGTAGCGTTGTTGTTATTGTTATGTGCCGTGGAGTCGGTTCCGACTCATAGCAACCCTGTACAGGGTTTCCGAGGCTGTAAATCTTTACGGGAGCAGAAAAGCCTCATCTTTCTCCCACGGAGCAGCTGGTAGTTTTGAACTGCTGACCTTGCGGTTCTCAGCCCGATTCGTAACCACTATGCTACCAGGTTACAAATAGGGCTGCGAACTCCAAGGTCAGCAGTTCGAAACTACCAGCTGCTCTGTGGGAGAAAGATGAGGCTTTCTGCTCCCATAAAGATGTACAGCTTCGGAAACCCTATACAGGGTCGCTATGGGTCGGAATCGACTCGACGGCACTTAACAACAACAACAACTATCTCTGAGGAGTCCTGGTATGGTGATATAATATAAGCACTGTGTAGCCAACCCCAGAGTTGGCAGTTCAAACCCACCAGCTACTTACTCCTTGGAAACCCTATGAGTCAGAACCAGTGACCTAACAACAGTATCTCTTGAATCTGCTCTTAAAAAGTTCCAAATGTATGTTTTCTTTTCCTTCACTTTCCTTCATCTTCATTTCTCTGACTTCCAGTACTTGCAAGTACTGGAGTAACCCTTGACATATAACCAAGGAAATAACTCATAGTTTTCACATTCTGAGACAAATGGTGCATATAGAAATTCTACCTTTTTTAAATCAGAACAAATCCACTGCCATTGAATCCATTTCAAGTCTCAGTAATTTTATAGAGAGTTTCTGAATTTCTGAATTTTTACAGGAGCAGAAACGCTTCTCTTTCTCTCATGGAATGGCTGCAGGGTTTGGTTTGGACAGCTGATCTTGCAGTTAGCAGTGCAGTACTTAAAGTATAGGCAACTCTTGAAAAAAATACATTTGAGGTATTCAATATACTTAGACTACCCGGATTCTTGTGGAAAGCTGCCTATATGGGTACTATAAAAGTCAGGTGGTTTAGCTGCTTTTTTCTAGTCCTCTAGCCTCTAGATCATTGCTGACCACAAGAATCTTATGTATGCTATCATGGAAATATTTTAAATCTGTGCTGTCCAATAAAGGAGCTGGCAAAGCAAAAGAACAATTGAGAAGTGAGACTAAGGAATCTAATTTTAATTTTATTAAATTTTAATAGCCACATATTTAGTGTCTCCACTAATGGACAGCATAACCATAAAAACTCCTTTCCTGGTTTTCTTTTTGTCATTTTGAGACTTACCCACATGTTCTCATTCAACTCCTTGTTTCAACCCCTTTTTTGTTACCTCTAAAATTAAACAGCTTTATAAGAGTTACAACCTCAAAATCTAAGAGAATGACTAAAAAGGAATATTTAAAGATAGCTTTAAATGTGCTTTTTTGATGAAGAGTACCGTAATCAAGTATGTAAGATATTCTAATCACAGTTTACTTGAGAAAGAAAAGAAAAAAAGAACAAATACCTCTGAGTACTTAAAACTGAAACCTTAACAACATATGCTTTCAGCCAAAATTTTTTGTCAGTTACATAATTATCTTAGGATAAGACAATGATACAATTAACCACAAGTACAGAGCAAACTACAGCATAAACAAGTTGAATTAAGGAAATGAAGTTTATTTTGTACCTGTCTACTCACTATGATGGAGTCCTGGTGTGGCACTGTGGGTTAATGCGCCAGACTGCAAAGCCATTTGAACTGCAAGGTCGGCAGTTCAAGCTCACCAGTCGTGCCTCGGAAACCCTATACAGGGTCGTTATGGGTCGGAACCAATTCAATGGCACTTAACAACAACAACTTACTATGACAGTACAGGAACCAGTGAGCAGGAATATGATAAAGCAAATGTAAAAATACAATGTATTAGTCAATACTGGTTGGTGGTTACGTACTGTGGAGTCAGTTCTTACTTATAACGATTCCTATATAGGTTTTTCGAGGCTGTAAATCCTTACAGCTGCAGAAAGCCTCATCATTCACCCTCAGAAAAGCTGGTGGTTTCGAACTACTGACCCTGAGGTCAGCAGCCCGATTTGTAACCAGTACATTCATCTATGAAGCATAATTTCTATTTCTAGTATTATTACCAAAGATCAAGTCTTACCTCAATTTTAATGGATTTTTTTAAACTGCCTGCTGATGGTTCTCTTCAACTGAAGCTACACATCCACATTATTTAAAACTAAAGTTATACTCAAAGTGACCATAAGATCTCAAAACAATTTTAAGGTCCTCCTTTGTCTCTTCTCACTTTTCCCCTACCTATGTATTACATTAGGCAAATATGCTGCACAAGACCTCTTTAAAGTGTTGAAGAGCAAAGATGTCAGCTTGAGGACTAAGGTGCGGCTGACCCAAGCCATGGTATTTTCAATAACCTCAAATGCATGCGAAAGCTGGACAGTGACTAAGGAAGACCGTAGAAGAATTGATGCATTTGAGTTATGGTGCTGGAGGAGAATATTAAAAGTGCCATAGGCTGCCAAAAGAACAAATAGATCAGTATTGAAAGAAGTGCAGCCAGAGTACTCCTTGGAAGTTAGGATGGCCAAACTTTGTCTCTCATACTTTGGACATATTGTCAGGAGGGACCAGTCACTGAAGAAGGATATCATGTTTGTTAAGATAAAGGGTCAGAGAAAAAAGGAAGACCCCCAGTGAGATGGACTGGCAAAGTGGCAGCATCAATGGGCTCAAGTGTGTCAACAATTGTGAGGTTGGCCCAGAACCGGGTAAGTGTTTCATTCTGTTGTGCATAGGGTTGCTATGAGTTGGTACCAACTCAACAGCACCTAACAACAACAACAATACTTAAATAAAACACCTGTGTTATTTTTAAAGCATAAATGTTAAGCGTAAGAAAAACAACTATGTTATTTGTCTGTTTGGAATGAAATAATGTCCTCCCTTTGATACTGGTATTAATGCCATTGTTGTTATTGTTAAGTGCCATTGAGTCGGTTCCAAAACCATAGCGATCCTGTATAGGGCTTCCGAGAGGCAGCTGGTGAGCTTGAACCGCTGACCTTGCAGTTAAAACGGCTTTGCAGTTTGGTGCATTAACCCACAGCACCACACCAAGACTCCTTACCACTAATCAATTCCTTCTTTCTTTTGACTATCAACTTGACTTTCTGTGTGAAGAAATATTAGGGGATGTGGGCTGGTAGGAGGAAGAACATATAAAACAACCACAGTATTCATGACAGAATTGAGAGGAATTCAAGCTATGTGCTAGACTACCAATTTCCAAAAGACTGCTGATTTGATTCTTTAGTTTGATATTTGAGAAAACATAATGGAACTTACTATTTTGAGCAAGGGCTTGAAGCAGACAATCCAAGCATCCTTCTAAGCTATCCTCAGTTCTTTCTACAGCTGTTATCTTCAGCTTCTTCAAGGTTTCACTGAGATTATCTGCTTATAGAAAAAAGAAAAATCAGAAAACTCACCTACTCTATAATGATCATATCCTATGTGATAAAAGGTTATTTGTCATACAAGACTCCAATTAAACTGAATACAGGTATTGCATAATGGAAATGGACTGCCCTTATTAAAATTTTCAAAATAAAATTTTTATCATTTTAACTGAAGTGTAAAATATACAGCATATTATATGTAAGATACCAGTAATATTTCACAGAAAATCTTTTAACATACTTATACCTTATTATGTTTATTCAAAAGCTTAGTCATGGTTATTAAGAAAAGCAAAATGTCCACAAAAACTTACCTAACTTTAAAAAGAATATTTGGTTTCCTTTTTTTAACTTCTTTTTATGTATTTTAAAGTCAATAAATAAAAATAAAGGTATAGAAAGGTTCCAAAGTAGAATAGCATCAAATAATACATAGTATGTGGTATTTACAAAACATACTTAACATACTGTCATTTGAGAAATATTTCATATCAAAATAATACTTTAAGCTGGAATCTGCAAAGTTTATGTTGCAGGCATACCTCACATTATTGCCATTTGCTTTATTGCACCTTCACAGCAACTGTATATATATATATATATATATATATATATATATATATATATATATACACACACACACACACTTCTTTATACAAACTGAACATTTGTGGTTCTTCATGGAATAAGACTATCATATTTTGATAAATCTTACAATACTTTAAACTTTTTCACAATGCTTTTGCACACTTAATAGACTCCAGTAAAGTGTAAATATAACTTTTATATACATTAGGAAACATAAAAAAAAAAAAAAATTGTATGACTCACTTTATTTCAGTATCTGCTTTACTGCAGTGGTCTGAAACTAAAGCCCCATTATCTCCGAGGTATGTCTATAGCCACTATTTTTAAGTGCACTGTTGTTAAGTGCAGTCAAGTTGGTACCAACTTGTAGTGACTCTATACGGTTTTCAAGGAGCAGTTGGTGAGTTTGAACCATCAACCTTGAAGTTAAAACTGACCTTGCAATCCAGGACGCCAAAAAAATCAGATAACTATTTCTTGAAATTCCAAAGGGAGTAATCTAGATAGATTTTCTCAAAGGACACAGATCAAGGGGGCTTATTAGAAAGAAGTTTTAAGTAAACTAAATATTGCACTGGTAAGAAAAAGGCCAGGAAAGCTGCACCAAAATAAATTTTTATGTCACAATACACCTTCGAGGGAAGCAAAGGCTGTCCTATGAGAACTGCATTTGGGAAACCTTACCCTACACATCTTTCAGCCCAGATTTTGCCCCTTCTGAATTCTTTTTTGTTCCCAAATCTGAAAGATCATTTAAAAGGAACATGATTTTGAGTCCCTCCAAGATGCATAACAAAGAGCCCAGAATTCTTCTGGGAAGAGTTAGAGAAATGGGAACATCATCTTCAAAAGTGGTTGTTGCTTCTATTAAGTGCCATTGAGTCAGTTTAATGCATTGCGACCCTTTATATGGTTTCTAAGGAGGGGCTGGTGAGTTTGAACCACCACCCTTGCAGTTCGAACTGACCTTGTGGTCCAGCACTTTTCCTACAGCACCACACCAGGACTCCAAGAGATAAAGTACTATTCCTTGAGACTCCAACGAGAGTAATCTAAATAAATTTTTCTTTAAGGACACAGGAAAATCATGGGGGCTTACTAGGAAGAAGTTTTAAGAAAAATGAAAACTACACTGGTGAGAAAAAGGCCAAGATAGTTGCACCAAAGTAAATTATTTGCATGACAACAGTGTAGCTTCAAGGATAGCAAAGACTGTCTTTTGAGAATTTCATTTGGGAAACCCTTAAGACTTCTTTTTTGTTCACAAAACTGAAAGGATCATTTAAAAGGAACACGATTTGAGTTCCTCCAGGATGCAAATCAAAGAGCACAAATGGAAACATCAATTTCATAAGTGTTTGTAGTTAAACTGCTGTTGAACTGGTTCTGAGCCATAGTAATCCTGTATAGGGTGGTTTCCAAGGAGCAGCTGGTGAGTTAGAACAGCTGACCTTGTCTTTCAAACCAACCTGCGGTCCAGCACTTTATCGTACAGCACCAAACCAGGACTCCTCAAAAGTATTTA
>NW_006408734.1:1409741-1414889 GCF_000296735.1 Chrysochloris asiatica
AACAACAACAACAACATATATAAAAAGGAGTCCTGGTGTGACACCATCGAATAAGCATTTGACCTCAAGGTCAGTTTGAACAGCAAAGTTAACAGTTCAAACTCACCAGTCACTCCTAGGAAGCCCTGTATAGGATGTCACTATGAGTTGGAATCGACTTGACAGCACTTAACAATATGTAAGAAGATATACTTTTCTGCTAAAACTTTCAAAAAACCTTGACATATTTTTTCTATTTCTTTCTCTTATATAGCCCTATATACCATTGTTATCAAAGGTTCTCTATATTCTATAAATCAGGGGGAAAAAAATTTACTGGCAGACTGCTATGTAAAAGTTTTAATAAGACCTAACTTATTACAGTTACCAGAGAAGTTTCCCTTCCTGTTTAATATCAGTATAAGAAAAAATAGTAGGAAAATGAGGTTATTCTTATTTTTAAATAACTTGACAATGAAAGTACTTAAGATCATCACCATTATCAAAAAATATACTTTGTTGTTGTTGTCAAGTGCCGGCGAGTCCATTCCAACCCACAGCGACCCTTAGCAATGGATAAAAGATTGTTCCAGAGAGCCAATTCTAACACAAGATAGTGTTACATGAATCTACTAAGTCCAGAAATTCTTTATTGTTATTGGTGGTGACATATTTCTCAGCATTTGCCTCTCTCACAGATATTATCAAGAAATGGTTGCTTTATTTTCACGTTTATTCAATCTAGCATACATAACATAATTTTAAGTGTTACTCACTTCTATTACTTTGTTATATACTAGTAGAAAGATAAATAGATACATAGATATGCTGAGAGAGATGGGTATTTGTTTGTCATCTTTGTACCAGTACTGATGACAAAGTCTATTAGGCGACAAGGGTACTAATAACTATCACTAAATGGGCAAGGCCTGTCTAATGCCCTTTAAAATGCTGTTCTGCACAGTGTTTGTTAAACATATGGCTAATCAATCATTTTAAAATGCTCTTTAAAAAATAAAAAGACCTTAAAATAGTTTGTCACTGAAACTAATATAATTTTCTTATAAATATCGATTAATAAAGCTTTATGAATATTTTTCACAAAAAAATTATTTTAAAAATCCTATACTAATGTGAGTTTCAGGCATCTAGAATGTATGCTATATATGAATTGTTGTTGTTGTCAGGTGCCATTGAGTCGGAACTGACTCATAGTGACCCCATGGCACAGCAGAACGAAACAATGTCCGATCCTGGGCCAACCTCACTACCGCTGCCACACTTGAGTCCATCAATGATGCCACCTGGCCAATCCATCTCGTTAGGGGTCTTCCTCTTTTTCTCTGACCCTCCACCTTACCCAACATGACATCCTTCTCCAGTGATTGTTTCCTCCAGACAATATGTCCAAAGTATGAGAGACGAAGCTTAGCCATCCTGGCCTCCAAGGAGCACTCTGGCTGCACTTCTTCCAAAACAGATTTATTGGTTCTTTTGGCAGTCCATGGCACTTTCAGTATTCTCCTCCAACACCACAACTCAAAGGCATCAATTCTTCTACGATCTTCCTTATTCACTGTCCAGCTTTCACATCCATATGAGGTTATTGAAAATACCATGGCCTGGGTCAGGTGCACCTGGGTCAGGTGCAGTCTTCACGCTGACATCTCTGCTCTTCATTACTTTAAAAAGTTCCTGTGCAGCAGATTTGCCCAATGCAATATGTTGTCTGATCTCTTGACTGCTGCTTCCGCGAGTGTTGATAGTTGATCCAAGAAGAATGAAGTCCTTGACAACTTCAAACTTTTCTCCATTGATAAGAATGTTGTATATATGAATTAGAGACTTTTTAATTTATCTTAAAAATGAATAGTATTAATTTAATTTAGGACATTCAGCTTAAGCAATTAGAAATCATTACAATCTTTCCTGAACATCTGTTGAACTTATTTAACAACAGAATTAAAAAGCTTTGTTAGTAAGGCAGGAAGAACTGACTTTTTTTGTAGCATGACAAGTGTTGTAATATGCTGTCAAGTTGGTTCTGACTCACAGCAATCCGATAAAGAGATTCCGAGAAGGGGCTGATTGGTTTGAACTGCTGACCTTACTGTAAGGAGTCCAGCGCTTATCCTACAGCACCACACTAGGACTCCATGACAAGAGCAAAGGACTATATTTAAAGATTACAATATTTTCAATCTTAATGTACTATAATTCAGCTTTCTGTTTAATATATGTTATAGAGTTAGTCTTGAGTCAAGTCTAAAATCTAGAACCTTTAAACAATTTCTCTATTGCTTTCTCCATAAAACTATATGCCATGAATGGAGTTAAAAAAAAAAAAAAAAAAAAAACTTTTCCAAATGTATTTCTTTAATGTGCTTCTGTTAGTAATTCTGTGCTCTTTGATTTACAACCTGAGTAACTCAAAGATCAACAAAGGACTTAAGTCCCCTATAATTACCACTCATTTTTTTAAAAAAAACAGATCTTAATCCTGTCTCTAAATTTTTTACTATTGTTAGAATGAATATATGTTGTTTCTGACTCTTGTGGAATCTGAATCCATGTTCTCACCATTCAATGCATCCACGCTAGAAACCTCAGAAACATGTTCTTCCTGCAAAGCATTATCACCATCCTACTCAAAAAATCTTTGTTGATGTTGTTCTTAAGTGCCATGGAGTCTGTTCCGACTCATAGTGACCCTGTACAGGGTTTCCAAGGAGTGGCTATTGGTTTTGAGCCACCAATCTTGTGGTTAGTAGTCCAATGCTTTTCCTACAGTGCAAAATCTTTAGTAGCTTATTGTGAGAAAACTAAGAGCCTCAGCTAAAATATGCCATAACTTTACTACACAACATTCCATGTGTTCTAGTCCCACTGGGTTACAGGCTTTTTCCAGTCATACCTCTATTTTTACAATGTTGTTGTATGTGCCGTGAAATTAATTCCGACTCATAGCAACCCTGTACAGGGTTTCCAAGGAGCAGCTGGTAGGTTTGAACTATGGTCCTTGTCGTTCAAAGTCCAGTGCTGATCCTACAGTGCTAATTAAATCTTTCTTGTGTAAAGTGCCTTTCTTCCTTTTTCCAACTGTAAGAGGACTACTTAATATGCAAAGTAGCAAGTAATCACTGGAATTGCATTAAATTTATATTTTAATTTGGGAGAATTTTTATATTTTAATTTGGGAGAATTCCCATACAAGTATTTATTGTTTTGTTCACATCAGCAAATAGGTATCATGTTATCTTTTCAGTGTACTGACCACCCTCCAAGGTCAAATAAGAAAACAGTTCCAAACTCAATTCTTCTATTGCCTACTAAATTCACTATCTTAGTTAAAACATAATACAGCGCTTCTTCCTTTCTGCTTTGAATATTGTTGCAACCCTCCATGACTCTTGGTGTAGAGTATGTTCATATAAACACACATACACACACACAATAAAACCAGAAAAAACAGATACATTTTTTGGAAGCTAAAAATACAAGTAGAAATATCAAGCATGTCTCTTCTTAGTTGCAACTACTGCAACTAGAGATGTCTGCTGTCAAAATATTAACTGGGAGGAAAAAAAGGGAACTTTGAAAAGTATTTAAAAGGGAATCATTTACTAATACCTTCAAAATTATCATTGGATCACAGAATAAAGAACTTGAAAACTAAAGAGAAAATGAAGTAATCTGAATACGCTATTTTCTTGAAATTAGTTTCCAAGATTCAGTTATATATATATAAATATATATATAAAGAGAGAGAGAAAGAGAAAACAATTAAACAAGAATCTGCTGAGTTATTATATATTTTTTAGTGAATACATACACACAACTTGGGAAAAAGAACAAAAATGTAACTTCAAAGATCAAAGTTGTAATATTTATTTTTAAGGACAATTTATACAATGCTAGGAGAATTAGAATCTTTGTAATAATAAAAGAGGAACAAAATTAATAGTTTGAAATTATTTTAATGAAAGAACTCCAAATTAAATTTCAAAAATTTTTACACTCCTAGTTTCTATCTGGAGTCCTGGTGTGGCGCTGTGGGATAATGTCACTGGACTGCGAGGTCGGAGGTTCAAATCACCAGCCGCTACTTGGCAACTCTATACAAGTCGGAATCGACTGAAAGCATTTAACAAGTTTTTATCTAGGGAATCCTGGTGACAACAGTTAAGCCGTCAGCTGCTAACCAAAAGGTTAAAAGATTGGTAGTTTGAATCCGCCAGCCACTCTACAAGACACAGATGAGGCATTCTGATTCCATAAAGATTAAAAGCCTCTGAGGAAGTTCCATTATGTTCTACAGGGTTGCTAAGAATCTGAAGCAACCAAGTTACACAGGTTTGGTTTGGCTTTTTAGCTTCTCTACATGGATTCTCTGGGTGGCGCTAGACTACTAGTCAAACGTTGGCAGTATGAATGTACACAGAGCACCATAAAAGATAGGACTGACAGACTGCTTGTAAAAGGTCACAACCTTGAAAACCTTATGGAGCAGCTCCACTCTGCAAATGTGGGGTCCCTATCCGTCAAAACCAATTCAGTGGCAACTAACAACAAAGTTTCTGTGTTAAACTTGGACAGTTTAGCAAGAAAGGCTTGGTAAGGTACTTCTAAAAATTTGCCAAGTAAATCCTGTCGAGTTGTAGTGTGCCCCTGTAGATAAGCACTGGACTGCTAACCTGCAAGGTCAGTGGTTCAAACCCACCAGCCACTCCTCTGAAAACTTAGACAGGGTCAATAAGAGTAGGAACCACTTCAATGGCACTTAGCAACAACAAAAAAACCCTATGGAACACAGAATACTATCTTAGAGTTCGATTTGCTTACTTTGGACATAACCTCAAGAGGGACAACTTGCTGGAGAAGAACTCCTTCCTGTTTGGTAAGGTGGAGGGCTGGCAAGAATGAGGGAAACCCTTATAAGAAGGATTACACTGACGCAAGGGCCATAATGATGGACTTAAACATGCCAACAATCATTAAGATGGCAGAAGACTAGGCAACGTTTTGTTTCACCTGGGTTCACCATGAGCTGAAGAGGATTCAACAGCAACTTACAATAAAACTCCTATCTGTATCAATTACTTCCACATACAGTCATACCTACTCATACAAGTGGATTTTTATATGGCTCTATATGGCTCTCTAGAGAGC
>NW_006408734.1:1419289-1442845 GCF_000296735.1 Chrysochloris asiatica
TGGCATCACTGATGGACTCAAGTGTGGCAGTGGTAGTGAGGTTGGCCCAGGATCGGACATTGTTTCGTTCTGCTGTGCATGGGGTCGCTATAAGTCGGTTCCGACTCAATGGCACCTGACAACAACAACAACAACTAGGTTTCAACGATACCATGGTTCCATGCCTGTTCACCAGTTATCCAAACACCTACCCTCTGGAAATATCTTTCACTCCACAAGTTGATTCTATAGCACATCTCATGTCATTTACCCATCTCACTTCACACAAGAAAATATTTCATACAAAACATAAAAGTTTAGATTAATTTAATCACCCCCTCCTTATTATATTAAACAACTTGAACTATATGTCTAATGATTAAATTCCAAGATTTAACTTCATAGACAATTTATGATAGACCTCATTTTTGGAGAAATTTATGGAGCTATAATTTATATTTTTCATTTTTCCACTTTAATAGTGCTGGGTTTATAAAACTCTTTCAGTTTATTTTTGTTATTACATGGAGGCTTCCCCTAGTATAGGAAATTCTTCTAGAATATTCATATTGCTCTCTACATTGGAAACAATAATCCTAACAAGCTACATTACTTTCAGTTAATTGTACTTGTATCTTTCATTACTAAGTATAATGAGTTGTCATGGTTAAGACATAAATATTTTTATTAAGCTGGTCTTTACTAAAAACAGAAACTACATTTTACTGTAAATTTTCTCCTCAAATAATTTACAAAATCTGAGAAAAACCTGAGCAGCCACTTTTCATTCTTCCTTAAATGGATTTAAAGTCTATTTAAAATTGACCCAGAAATGCTTTAGTCTTCCTAGCCATATTTGATTAAAGGGTCAAGAGCCTGAAAGATGACCTTCACAACTAGAATATTAAACCATAATGGATAACAGCAAGATACAGTTGATAAAATTTTATTTCACATCATGCCAAAAGATCTTTCCATTTAGAATTTGAGAATTACTTGCCCTATTTTATAACTTTCAAATATGGTTTTCACATAGGACATAACACAAGTTGTCAATAAGTTAGTGTGCTATCTTTTATACTTAGATACCGATCCACACTGACACCCAGCTTAATTAATTCTTTGTCCTAGAATTAGACAAAAATATTAGGTTGAGGTCCTCCCCTAAACATTTTTCTAAAGATTTAAGATATTATATAGAATAGTGGTCAACATCCATGTTGTTATAAACTAACTTAGAAAATCATTAGAGATAAATCAACAGAGCCTTGGTAGCATCTATCAGAGAATTTTTATAAAAACCCAAAAATTATACTTAAAAATATTGGTGAAAATGTATATTATTACAAACATCAGCATTGAAGAATTGCTAGAAAGAGTTTTTAATACAAATGTAGTTCCAAAAGATGCTGAAAACTATTTATTTTCAAAGTTCACTATTGTTTGGTTAAGTAAGCTAATTAAATTCATAATAGGACAAACTCTCTCACACCAAAGTAACAAACTTGAAGGTATTTTCCTTGCTCCAGCTCCTTATTTATATGTGTTTGTAAGCCAACCCAAGGTAATAGAAAACTTAAATTTAAAAAGCAAAAAGACAAAGAATTGTAGTGAGAAACAGACACAAAAGAAAGGTAAACAGAAAAATTTAAACTTAATATAAGCAGTTGAAAGAATATTAGATTTTTCAGTAGGAGTGTGATATAATAAAAGGTATGTGTTTTAAAAAGAATGTGTCTGCTTACAGGAGGCAGAAAGGATAGTAAAGCAGAGTCTATTATCAGAGAGGCCAACTAAGAAATGGTCTCTGTGATATAGGAATCAGACTGGACTCTTGAGGCACAAGTATAAGAAAAGGGTGAAAAAAGAGTGTTCAAGGGGAAAAACCAATGGACACACATACATGCATGTATTTTTTCATTAACAAATTAGAGCTAGCCTGGTATAACACACAGAACACTGGTCAAAGATTTAGAAAACCATGATTCTGAGTGTGACACAGCCCCTAACTAAACGTAACTTTGGGCATTACTCAAGCTCACCGACTCTCAGTTCCCTAAACCATACAAAAAAGACAGAGCGATCAGTATTTGAGACCCTATTACTGGCTGTACCTTTCAATTCCAAAAAAAACTAACAATCTGAAGATTTTAGACAAAAATCTAGATCTCTGACTGCTTTTAAAGTCCAAAAGTCTGGTTTTCCTCTTCTTAGATGGCAAAACTGGGTGGAGTTGAATGGAGGATCCCTCCAACAGGAAGGACATATTTATTCTCTAGTTTTTCCATAGTTTGTGTAGGATAAACCTTCGACTATGAACCACAAATTTGGCAGTTTGAGTCCACTAGCTGTGGAAAGATGGGGCTTTCTGCTCCTGCAAAGATTTAGTCTCAGAAACCCTATAAAAGGTAGCTATGGTGGGCTGTGTGCCATGGAGTCAGTCCTGACTCATAGCGACCCTGCACAGGGTTTCCAAGGCTGTAAATCTTTACAGGAGCAGAACGCCTCATCTTTCTCCCACGCAACAGCTGGTAGTTTCGAACTGCTGACCTTGCGGTTCACAGCCTGATTTGTAGCCACTATGCTACCAGAGCTCCATAAAATGTAGCTATGAGTTGAAACCAATTCAACAGCACTGAAACTCAATGCCAGCTGTCATCATTATGATTTTACTGATGTTTTTATTATAATAGGAGAAATGTTTTTACGCAAAAATTAAAGAGAACTATGTTTAAGAAAAGTAAAAAAGGAAATAAATGTATTTCAAGACTAATGAGAAAAAACACTTATTTATGGAAATAAACAAATAGTTCTTTAGATTTAACACACACAGAAACCAAAAGAGATTTACAAAAATGGAAGACTATACCATGTCCCTGTATAGGAAGACTTAATATTGTGAAAATGTCAATACTACCCAAAGCAATCGATAGATATAACACAATCCCAATCCAGATTCCAACAACATTCTTTAAAGAGATGGGAAAACACAATAAACTTTATATGGAAAGGAAGAAGCCCAGGATAAGCAAAGCACAGGTTAAGAAGAACAAAGTTGGAAGACTGTCACTGCCCAATTTCAAAATTTACTACATGACTACAGTGGTCAAAACAGTCGGGTTCTGGTACAATGGAACTGAATTGAGAATCCAGAAATTAACCCATTCACATAGATTCAACACACACAGAAAACACCTGTGTCAAAAGATTACCATTCACCCCTCTTTAATCATATAATTTCCAATCTGGCCCTTGCATTTGAGATTGGGAACCGTTCTAAAGAGGTACTGGGAAAGTCACTGAAAAAAATTAGGAAACAATCAGGTTCATCCTTAGAAAACGTACTACAAAAGCAATGAAAACTGAGTAACAGAAGCAGTCAGGAAAAGAATTATCTGTCAGAGAGTGGTGGTGGTGGTGGTGGTGGTTGTTATGTGCCGTGGAGTCGGTTCCAAAGGTTCCAACTCATAGCAACAACCCTGCACAGAGTTTCTGAGGCTGTAAATCTTTACAGGAGCAGAAAGCCTCATCTTTCTCCAGGGGAACCACTGGTAGTTTTGAACCACTAACCTTGAGATTAGTTCCAAAGGACTGACTGGTGGGTTTGAACTGCCAACCTTGTAGTTAGCAGTCCACTGCTTATCCTACAGCGCCACACCAGGCAGGACTCCCAGAAAATAGTGAAAGGGTCTCAAAAAAGGTAAAAGTGATAAAGGCTTCAACTAACCTATCTATAGTGGGAATTAGAGGAGAGGATTGATTCAAGGAGTTAGAATTGTAACTTAAGAGAACATAGTAGATGCTGAAGTAGATTAACTTAGTATTTTAGAAGTAGCTGATTGAATGAATATATCATTTCTTGAGAATGGGAATTCCTTTGCAGAAATAGTCTTGGGTAAAGATGAAGTAGGTTAACATGACTCCACCACTGCAGGAAGTGGCAAACTATAACTGATGGCCTCTTTTTATACAGCCCCAGCTATGAATGGTTTTTACATCTCTAAATGATTGAAAAATTAAAAACATTTTATGACATGTGCAAATTACATGAAATTCAAATTTGAATGTCTATAAATAAAGTCTTATTGGAACACAGCCAGATTAATTCCTTTTCATACTGTCTGCTTTCAGGTTACAATGGCAGAATTGAGTAGTTGGGTTAGAGACTACATATTTCATTCACTGTTTCACTCTTTTGTTGTTAAGTGCCCTGGAATCAGTTTGGAAGGGCTCATAGCAACTCACAGCAACCCTATGAATTTCATAGAAACCCTATAGTGTTTCCAAGGAGGAGCTGGTGGGTTTGAACAGCTGACCTTGTGGTTCACAGTCTGTGCTTATCCTAAAGCAACAGAATTCTACTCTCTACACACTACAAATTGTAGTGGAACAGTTAACACCTGCCAGTGGTAGAAGTGCCAAAAGTATTGTTATACCACAGCATTTAATCTTATTATTATCAGTGCATAACCATGATATCAAAACAAGAAAAGTGTTCTTCAACCGCCATGCTTTCATTTTACGACACAGTATGTGGATTATTTTGTTTCAGAATCAGATACTCTAGCTATTAAAAACTACAGTATTACCAAACTAAGCACTTAATCATATTCCAAATTCATAGGAAAGCAATCATCAGAGAAATTAGAAAATGTTTAAAACAATGTATCTCACCACAGCAGAACTTCATTTAAATAAATGAAAATGAAACTGCAATCAATGTAAGTTTCTGGGTGGCTCACTTGTTAGCTAAGCAAAGAAAAACTGTTTACCAATGGTGTCTTAGTTTCCTAATGTTGCTGTAATAAAAATATCACAATGCAGTGGGCTTACAAAGAGGAGAAATTTATTTTCTCAAGTTCAGGAGGCTAGAAATACAAATTTAGCATGTAGCTGTAGGGAGAAGTCATCATTGTCTATTTCATCTTCTTTTGTTGTTGAGTGCCATCAAATCAGTTTGGATTTATAAAGACCCTGTATAGCATTTCCAAGGAGCAGCTTATAGGTTTGAACTGCCAATCTTGAGGTTTGCAGTCCAGTGCTGATTCTGCAGAGCCACATCATTTCATCTTTTAGCAGCCAGCAATTCTTGGAATTCCTGGAACTGTAGATTCATCATTTTCATTATCTTCAGATAGCATCTGTCTTGCTTTTTTCATGTTATGTTTCATGAATGTGTTCTTTTGATAACTCAAAATGTTTAGATTGAGGGGGCACACCCTATTCTGAGATGATCTCATTAACATAACAAAGAAACCTTACTTCCAAGTAGGATCACATCCAAGTTCTGTTGTTTGTTGCCACTGAATAGATTCCAACTCATGGTGGCTTCGTATGTGCAGAATCCATAGGATATTCAAGAAGGCTGTGAACTTTTAGAAACAAGTAGCCAGGCATATCTTCCTAGGCACGTCTGAGGTTTGAACTGTCAAACTTTCAGCTGGCAGTCAAGTGCTTGGCTTTTAACAACACCCAGAGACTCCATCCACAAATGTAGGGATTAGGATTCCAACACATATTTTTGGGTGACACAATTAACCTATGACAGATGGTGAGTTTATTAAACTGTGCTTTAGTATAGCAGCCAAAGAAATATATCCAGAGAAAACGTACTTTATCCATTAGCTTTTCAGTGACACTAGTTATTTGAAGAATTGAGAACATTAGTATTAACATCAACAGTCAACTAAAATACAAGGCAAATGATGTGTTAACATATTAATACTACTACTCAGTTTGAGGAGTTAATACCATGTTTGAGATGATTGAAAAATTAATCTCTATGAATGTGCTGCATGGAATTGTTGTTGTTCAGTGCTATTGAGTAGGTTCTGACTCACAGGGACATTGTGTAGCATTTCCAAGAACTGACTGGTGGGTTTGAACTGTTGACCTTTCAGTAACAGTCCAGTGCTTATCCTACAGTGCCACACCAAGAACTATGTTGTACTGTTGTTAAGTACCATCGAGTCAGTTTTGACTCATAAAGACCCTGTATAGGGTTTCTGAGGAGGGGCTGTTGAGTTTGAACCACCAACATTACGGTTCAGTGCTTATCCTACAGCACCATACCAGGAACAACTATACTGTTGTTAAGTGCTGTTGAGTCAGTTCCGACTCATAGTGACCCTAGCACAAGGTTTTCGAGGCTTGTTAAATCTTTGTGGGAGTGGTGGTGGTTGGTGGTTATGTGCCATGGAGTCGGTTCCAACTCATAGCGACCCTGTACAGGATTTCCAAGGCTTTAATCTTTACAGGAGCAGAAAGCCTTATCTTTCTCCCACGGAACAGCTGGGAGTTTTGAACTGCTGACCTTGCGGTTCGCAGCCCAATTCGTAACCACTACACTACCAGAGCTCCTTTTGTGGGAGTAGCAATCCTCATTATTTCTCTCAGAGTGACTCGTGGGCTCAAATTGCGGACCTAGCGGTTCAAAGTCCAGTGCTTATTGTATGGAACAACCATGCTCCACAGGAATAACTATTGTTGTTACGTGCTGTCGAGTCAATTCTGACTCATAGAAACCAGGTTGTGAGGAACAGCTGGTGAGTTTGAACTGCTGACCTTGAGATACAGTGCCACACCAGAAATAACTATGGACAAGGCTATATGCAAAGTCGAGAAAAACAGTACGTCAGTACCTGACGTGGAATCTGCTAAGATGTGTTACAAAGTGAGAAAACAGTATAAGTCTTAGCTTAACAAATTTATGATCCTTGTGAAAATGTATAGTGTTTCAAGACTATGGTTACTTATTATTATTAATCAGCAAGGATTTTATGAAAATATTGTTATCCTATATTATTAAATCAGTAAAGTCAACAAAAAACTTCAATTGCTATTAGATGTAACCATCATCAGTTCTATGCATACTTTTATCAGAAACAGAAGCTGAATATCTTGATTTGCCCTACCATACCACAGTTCAAAAGTTTAGCAGTTATAAAGTTTTGTTGTTATTTACTGATCTCAGGGCAATCCAAAAAAAGAACTGTTATAACCACTATTATCAAACATAAGATGGCTCTGAAAATTACATATTGTTACAATTATTTGAACTATATGGTTACATCTCTAAATGAATGTAACCTAAGTCAAAGTAAAATAGTATGCATATGTAAAATTTACACTATGATCACAAGTTATTTCAACAAAACAATTAACACTGCTTAAATTGCAGGTAACGTCAAGTTGCTTTATATAGTTCCCATACTATCAAAAGTTAAAATGAGAATTAAGGTTTCTATTTCTATATAAATGTGCAAATATATTTCCCATCCTCAAACTGCAAGTCCAAATAAAATTTACATATTTCTGCATTTAACTAAACAGTTGAGAAACGTTCAGCTAACCTTCAGTTGAAAGTGGTTACTCTATAATGTTCAACAACAAATTTCAAGCAAGCAATTCTATAAATGCCATCCAAGTAATAAATAATCCCATTAAATTAATACGATGATGACTTGATTTCACTATTTGGCACTATCTAATTGTTAAAAACATGTTTCAAAGATGAAAATCATAAAAACACAAAAATCACATTATAAGTCTATATAAGCAGATGAACATTTGTAATAGAGTTTGTTGAAATGAAAGTTATGTGCTCCAATTAGCTGTAATGTTATTCAACCCCCCCCCAAAAAAATGGCAATTTTCTCATTAGATCTACATTAAAATAAATCCTACTCATTTTTAATTTAGTCAACAAAAAAATCTGTGATTATTTGGTCTCTCTTATCATATGCAAGTGGTTACGAATCGGGCTGCGAACCTTAAGGTCAGCAGTTCGAAACTACCAGCCGCTCTGCGGGAAAAAGATGAGGCTTTCTACTCCCGTAAAGATTTACACCCTCGGAAACCCTGTACAGGGTCGCTATGGGTCGGAACCGACTCGACGGCACTTAACAACAACAACAACATCATATGCAATACCCTTGCATACCTATATAATACCCTTGATGCTGCATTTTCCTACAAAGTCTAAAATACTCACTAGCCCTTCACAGAGAAATTATCCAACCTCAGGTTCCATGGTTGTTAAGTGCTGTCGAGTTGGTTCCGAATAACAGCAACTTTGTATAGGGTTTCCAAGGGGAAAAAAAGGTGGGTTTGAACCACCAACATTGTGATTAGCAGTCTAGCACTTATCCTACAGTGCCACACCAGTACATGCTCCATTGTGGTGTTATTTAAATTGTGGCTGGAAAACTAGCATCATCTAATTCACATGGGAATACACTGACAATGCAAATTCTTAGCCAACCTCTCAACTACTGAATCTGTATTTTTAAACTAGCTCTTCAGATGATTCTTATGCAAGCTAAAGTTTGAGAACCAGTGCTCTAAAACATGACTTTGGTGATTTAGTTCTGTTGCCTTGGGTAAATTATTTAATTCTTTGTCTCTCAGTTTCCTTATCAGTAAAATGGGAGCAATGTCACCCACCTTATAAAACAAAACTAAATAACAACTATGTAAAAGAGCATAAAAAACACCAATAATTCTTAATAAATTATAATAATTCAGTGGTGGAGTCCTGGTGTGGCACTGTGGGTTAATGCGCCAGACTGCAAAGCCATTTAAACTGCAAGGTCGGCAGTTCAAGCTCACCAGCTGCTCCTCGGAAACCCTAAACAGGGTTGCTGTGAGTTGGAACCGACTTTACAGCACTTCACAACACCACCAACCAGAGCCAGTTTATACCTCAATCCATGAGAGATGAGGACTAAATTTTCAAAGATTTTGTGGACCAGTTATTAAAAGAGTCATTATTGAAGATGAAATTAACATAGACGTACATTTTAGTGTTTTAGTTAGCTGACTCAGTGACTCCATGTACAATGCAGTGAAGTGGTGCCAGGCCTGTGTCATCCCCATGATCCCTTGTGATCCATATTTTTTCAATGGCTGGTTTTAGGAAGCAAATCACCACACCTTTCTTCCTCATCTACCATAAGGGTAAAACCTGTTCAGCATGTTAATAACATACAAGCCTCCACTGGGAGGCTGTAACTCCTGTAAGGAAGGTAAAAATTCTACCACTGAATCATGAATGCCTCCTTTAAAAAAAAAAAAAAAAAAAAAGGGCAAAGGTAGTAATACATAAAACTTACCATTACCTAATGATTTTACTATTATCTGTGCTCCTGGTTAGTAGTCCAGTGCTTATCCTACACCACCACACCAGGACTATGTTTAAGACAGAAATGATACTAAGTACTTATTGCTCTGAAAGGGATCACATTACAAGGTTCTGGATAGAATGATAGACAATGTGGAACAAAATTCAAAATGATAAAAACAGACTGGTTTTAGTGGTCAGAAAGAGACTGGAGGAACCCTCAGACTAAGGCCCTCGGTCACCCTTCAGGTCTGACAAGGAACTTATCCTCATGGCCAAAATTTTCAACCAACTAGTACATAGGTATATAGGGGAACAACAAGATCATATGGTATTCTCACCATGGAATGGTGAACCATTCAAGATCAAAAGGGCAATATTTACCGTACGACAAAATTCACAAATGTAAGCAAGGAGGGTGGACTGGATATAAGCAGCACAGGAAGAAGTGGGTAACTGTTGTTACAGGGAGGGGATTACAATCATTGAGAAACAGTATATGATGCGTTGATTGTAAAACTGATGATCTGCTCTGTAAACCTTCACTCAATTCACACACAAAAAAGTTTCAACAACAAAATAATACTGAATAGCTGAGTCGTAAATAATTATAGAATTTTAGAATCTAAAGAGACTTTACAAATAATCTGATATTTTCATTTTGTATAACTGCCCCATAAGTATCCTAAACTATAATCTTTGCAGAAGTAGACTGCCAAATCTTTTCTCATGTGGAGCCACTGACTTTTTTCGTTAGTAGGCAAATAAGTAACCACGGCACCACCAGGATTCCTCTATATAAGTTGAAGTCCCAAATTTTACAGTCTAGTAGTAAATATCACCACTCATCTGTCAATCTGTCACACGGTGGTAGCTTGTGGGTTGCTATGATGTTGGAAGTTATGCCATCAGCATTTTAAATACTGGGTCATACATACATGGTGGAGAGGTTTCAGCAGAGCTTCCAGACTGACACTAGATTAGAAAGAAGTGGACCACTTCTTTAAGGACTATGGTGCACCTGACCCAGACCATATGCATGTGAAAGTTGGACAATGAATAAAGATCAAAGAAAATCGATGCATTTGAATTAATGGTGTTGGCGAAGAATATTCAAAGTACCATGGACTGCCAGACAAATAAAGCTGTCTTGGAAGAGGTACAGCCAGAAAGTTCCTTAGAAGTGGGGGTGGCAAGACTTTGTGTCTCATACTTTGGATATGTTGTTAGGAGGGATCCGTCCCTGGAGAAGAACATCATGATGCGTAAAGAGGAGGGTCAGCAAAAAAGTAAAAGTCGCAAAGATGGACAGACACAGTAGCAAGAAAACTGGGCTCAAACATAATAAAAATTGTGAAAATGGCGCAAGGACAGGGACGGTGTTTCATTTTGTAGTTCTGTGAGTCTGAACCAACTTGATAGCCTCTAACAAGAACTAACCTAACGGCAGCAAATAAAACGTAATCCAATCATTAATAAAAAGAATCATTTACTCAAAAGGCAGTGCAAAATTATGAAAGTATTTTTAAACTCCCTCTGCATGACCGTTGTTATACTAAGTCAACAACAAGGAACCTTGGTGGCACAGTGATTACACTCATGGCTGCTAACCAAAAGACTGGTAATCTGAACCCAACAGCCACACCATGGGAGAAAGACTCGGTGATCTGCTTTCACAGATTTACAGGACAGTTCTCCTCTGTCCTGCAGGGTAACTGTGATTCAGAATTGACTCAACAGCCAACAGGTTTAGTTAACATTCAAACCAACTAGGGGCCTTTTCTCAGGCCTTATCACCCTGACTGTTCTGAAGCAACAGACACTAGTGAACATTCCTGTTTTGTGAAACCAATCTCACACAGTAGTCTTTTACTACTACATACCTGTCTATCTTTTTCTCAGTGCCAAATCATTCCATACCATCTCTCTAAATATGGGACATTCCTCAAGAATCTTATCTAAACAAACTTTTCTTTTCCTTTGTTGACTCTTACTCTCCTACTTAACTTCAATTTCATCTCAGATCTCAATTACAAATGTTAACTCTCTAGCTTCAGTCAGTGAACAAATATTTATTGCATAGTTTGTATGTGACAGACTGTATTAAATGTATTATTAGAATACCTTTAAAATCAAGGAAAACAATTCATGACCCTCAAGGAGTAGTGCTTCTGAATAGCAGACCGAAAAGTCTAACTCAAGATGTCAAAAACAGAAAATTTACATCTCCTCTTACAAAAAATTGAATACATAACAGATCCCATAGTCTCATTTCACCGACTAAATGTTTCTTAATCCATATTCAGTTGCCAAATGAGTCTGTTTCTTATTTGCAATATTCTATTTCAGTCCCACAAGGAGCTCTGGTAGTCTAATGGTTACAAATCGGGCTGCTAACTTCAGGGACAGCTGTTCGAAACTACCAGCTGTTCCACGGGAGAAAGACGAGGCTTTCTGCTCCCGTTAAGATTTACAGCCTCGGAAACACTATATAGGATCGCTATGAGTCAGAACTAACTCCAAAGCACACCACCATTCTGGTCCCACAAATCAGTATACATTTTTTACCCAAACTGCAACCAAGTCTCAACTGTTCTCTACTTTTTCATCCTATCCCTTCCATAATCAATTGACAAGTAAATTTCTTAAACAACAGATCTGATCCATCACTTAAGTGCTAATAATGTTTAATGGTTTTTCCAAATAGAAGTCCAGCCTGCAATTTAAGCTGCATGGTGAATAAGGAAGACTAAAGAACTGATGCATGTGAATGATGGTATTGGTGAAGACTACTGAAAGTGCCATGTACTGCCAGAAGAACAAGCAAGTTTGTCTTGGAAGAAGTATAGCCAGAATGCTCCTTCAGAAAGTGAGGCTGATGAAACGTCATCTCATGTTATCAGAAGGAAAAACAGCAACATGCTTGGTCAGGTATACATAGAGAAAGACCCTTAACAAAGTGGAAGACACAATGGCTGCAACCATGAGAATGGTGCAGTACTGTGCAGTCTTTCGTTCTGTTGTATATGGAGTTGTTATAAGTGGGAACTGACTCAACATCATCTAACAAGAGCATGATATGGTCTTTATCTATTATACTTTTTCATCTCTGTTGCCCATGATTTCCTTACCTTTTGTTCTAGTCAAACTGACCATTTAATCATATCCTAGTATATTCACTCTGTCTTTATGTCATTTCTTTTCCGCCTCATCCTTACCCTGATGAAGTCTTCATTTCTACCTTTTAGAAGGTTAACTAACCTTTCGTTCAGTAACACCATTTCTCAAAATCCTTTTGTCCTTCTAAATTGTAATTGGCTCAACCACAGTAGTGGATCCTTTTGTGTTACTTACACATTTGTTTCAAGTTGCTTATAATCTTAAAATGAAAGATGTGTGTTATGTGTCACATCATTCCTATGAAGATTATAGCAACTTGAAAAAGAATATCTTATTCCTCTTTAGCTTCCCACCACATATACATTATATATAATTAGTATTTAATAAGTAATATGTAGACTTTATAATGAAATATCCATAAAATAACAGCCATGACCAATAAGGTTACATAGTATGCTTGTTTCACGTTCTTATGTAGAAAAAGAGATGCCATGAGAATATTTTTATCACCTTACTTGAAAAAAAAATTAAAGTGATTTTTGTATGCCTCCTATGTACACAAATTTTTGTAATAATTTCCTTAGCTCGGAATACAAAATTGCTTTCCAAGGTTTCAATTTTATATGATTACATACACCTACTGACCACACACTAAATCACCTTATCATCAAAACAAGCATTATCGAAGGAAATGGCTTCCCTGGAGGTTGTCTCAAAAATGGGTAAGACAACACAACTTTTTATTTTCTTTTAAGAGAAGCAAAGCATAATTATAGGCTAATGTTTCTTTCAAAATATCCATTTATCCAAATATTTGTTCAGAGTCTATACTTGCAGGCTCAAAAGTTAAAAATAAAATAATACATGCTATCTTTTTAAGTTCAACAATTAATTCAACAAAGATTTACTGAATACCTACTATGTGAAGAATACTTTCAAGCCACTACAATTAATCAGACACAATTTTCACTTTCCGGGACTCATGATCAAATGCACACACATATAAACAACTCTAATATAAGGCAGATTATATAAGTGCTAAAAAGCTTCTAACAAGGTACAAACACAGTGCTATGAGGAGAGAGAGAGAGATTAATTTAACCAAAGGGTACCTGAGAAGACTCCACAGTGAAAACTGGGTTTATTATTTGGCCTTTTTTAAAATAAAGCTATAACATTTTTATTGTTCAAAATTAATTGTTTTTGTTGTTTCAAAATTAATTGTTTTTGTTGTTTTTAAGTGCCATTGAGCTGGTTTCACATACTGCCAGAAGAACAAGCAAGTTTGTCTTGGAAAAAAATACAGCCAGAATGCTCCTTAGAAGTGAGAATGCTGAGACTTCATCTCTTAGGACATGTTATCAGAAGGGAAAAACAGCAACATGCTTGCTCAAGTATACATAGAGAAAGATCCTTAACAAAATGGAAGAAACATAACAACCTTGTATAGGGTTCCCAAGGCTTTAAATCTTTGCAGGAGCAGAAAGCCTCATCTTACCCTCAAGGAGCAGCCAGTGGGCTAGAACCAATGACCTTGTGGTTTGCAGTCTTGTGTTTATCCTATGGAGCCACCATGCTCCCAATTATTTTTAAGCAAATACTTTTATTTAACTATTTTTATTAACTATTGTTAAGGAGCTCAAGCAGTATAGTGGATTAGGAGCTAGGCTGCAACCTCAAGGTCAGCAATTTGAATCTATCAGCTGCTCCATAGGAAAAAGATGAGGCTTTCTGCTCCCTAAAAATTTACAGCCTCGGGAACCCTTTATATTGCTGGTGGGGAATGTCTGGCCCATGGGCCGTCCAAGGCTCACAAAATCATTTGGTCTGGTCCTGCCAAGGCAACCATATTGTTGTTAAATGCCATCAAGTCGGGTTCTGACTCACAGTGACCGGTCTGTGCAGGGTTTCTGAGGAGCAGTTGGTGGGTTTGAACTGCTGACCTTGTGCTTTGCAGTCCAGTGCTGCTCAGCCATCACATTTGTTGTGAAGTGCTGTTGAGTTCGGTTCCGACCCAAAGCAACCCTATACAGGGTTTCCTAGGAGCAGCTGGTGAGCTTCAACTGCCGACCTTGCAGTTCAAACGGCTTTGCAGTCTGGTGCATTAACCCACAGCACCACACCAGGACTCAATCACATTTGGGGTGAGGTAATTAAAATGCTGAACCAGATATAGCAGGCTAATTTTTAAATTGATAATTTTGAACGGCCATCGAATGTTACAAATTTTGAGTTGGAACCGACTCCATCGCATATAATCACCACCACCATTTATTAGTGTTACAACAGAATTTTCTCCTCCTCTAAAAACCTGATTCAACATGTACAAAAATTTTCAATTAAATGGAATTTTATAGCTCACTTTGAAACATGGGGAAATATATTCTACAGGTCAGATGTAGTAATTAAGAAAAAAACTGGGTATGTTCAAGGAAGGCACAACATACCCAAATCTACCTCTAGAGAAAGGCTACTGTTGTGAGCGTAAATCAGCCTTGCCCCACATGGTGACACCATGTGTTACAAGGTATAACTGTGCCATAAGGCTTTCTTGGTTATAATCTTTATGAAGAAGCCACGAAAACATAAGGAAGAAAGACCTGGCACTATGCTGCTGTAAAGACTACAGCAAGAAAACCCTCTGGGGCGGTTCTACTCCCTCACAGATCACTATGAGTCAAAAGTGACTAGATGGCACCTAAAAACAGCAATCTTTACAGAAGCCGTCCCCACAGGTCTTTCTTCAGTGAAGCTGCTTGGTGGGTTCAAACCTTGTGCACCAAAAACAAAATGCAAAAACAAATCCACTGCAGTTGAGGAGACTACAGGGCTGAGAAGAACTACTCTACAGTTGTTAAGTAGTGCCATGTCGGTTCCAACCCCGAGCGTCACTGTATAGGCTTTCCAAGGAGTAGCAGGTTAGCAATCCAATGCTTAACCAACTTTGTCACCAGAACTCCTGTGCAGCACAAAAACTTTGTTAAGTGCCAGCAAGTCACTTTTGACTCATAGCAATTCTGTATCAGGTTTCTAGGAGTAGCTGGTGGATTTGAACCACTACTTTGTAGTTTGCAGTCCAGTACTTATCCTACTACACCGGCACCACACTAGGACTCCACCAAAAAAGCTAGGCATATATCAACTGTTTTTTTGGTTTTATATTTGTTTGTTTGTTTAACGGTTTGTTCAGTGTATCAATAGTACAGACATTAAAAAAGAGACAATCATTTTTCATTCAAAACACCTCCAACAACAATGGTTGGTCTCTTCTTGATAAACAGCCAAAGGTCTAAATCAGACCTCGGAGCATTTGCTTTTCCAAGTAAGCTTCATTAATATCATATCTAGATTTAGATACTTTCTTGAAGATTCTGAGTTGTTATTATCTAACTCTATGTTGCTAGAACTATATTAAAAGATGAAAGGAATACAAATATCAAAGTTAAAAAACTTCACAAAGAAAAGCCAGATGCCAATGCAGCAAACTAAAAAAGAAAAAATTAGGATGGACAGAAGTGAAAACAAACGAGGGAGCATGTATGGTATTCCAAGTTAATAAACATTAGGCTTCAGTTACATTTGTAATAACTGAATGTAACAGTTCAGCAATGATTTAAATTTTAATAGTTAATTGTATGTATTTTTAGATTTTTAAATATCTCATCCAAACCAATCTCTTTGAGATTAATTACAAACACAAGTAATCGGGTCAGATTATGTAGATTTATGCAGGGCAAACTGGGAAAGAATAACATGTGAGTTCATCAAGAACATGTTACAGAGTGCAGTTTCCTGCTAACCGGCAAAAGAACCAGAAAATGGGTTGAGCACAGAAATACTGCACATTGAAGTCACCCACACTAATTCAACAGCTAGCGGCTTTATCTTTGCTCACGTTCCCCGTGGCCTGTGACATGTCATCGTTTCAACCTATGAGGCTGTGCGTTCTCCCCCAGGACTAATAATTGTCCGCGTTGGTTGTGAAATCGTCCTCACAAACTACTTGCCCACATTTCCTTGCCTGGGGATGAGCAGTCCCCAAGATAGGGAAAGGCCATACTGACAGGGAAGTTCCATGAAGTGGTCTTTCTCTGCGGTTGGACAGGAGTCTCCAGCCCAGGAGACGCGGGGAAACGGAAGCAGGCGGTCTTTACAGACTCAGGGCTGGGGCAGAAGATACGAGTTGTTGAGGCTGGCTCCGGGGTGCCCCGGCTCGGGCAGGAAGAATGGAGGAGGGGAGGCGAAGCAGTGAGGTGCCCAGAGCCCGGCGGAGGTCGGGTCCCCGCAGCCCGACCCCACCCCGTACTCAGGACCCTCTCTGCCCGGGCTCCCTCTGTGCATTCCGCGTGCGCCGGTTCTCCTTGGAGGAGAAGCCACTGTCTCACACCCATGGAATCGAGAAATCCGACAACTTTGCGAGATAAATGCTGCCGATCCTGCAACACGCCGAGGAAGAGAAAAATGTCAGGCAATGACGGGAAAGGAAAGATGACTTACCCATGTTCCTCCCCGAGGGTTGGAGCCGGCAGGGCTAGGTGTAGGTCTTCGGTGCGGGCGGCTCGGCACTGTATCCTCCCTCTACCTCCGTCTCTCCTGCAGCCAGGGAGGGACCCGCGGGGGGCAGCCGCCGGGGAGGAGCAGCTATTGCTGCTGCAGGCGGCGCGGCCGAAGCGGGGACGAGCAGCGGGGGGCGGGGTGGGGCGGGGCAGGCGCAGCCTGCGCCGGGCGCGGCTCTGGGCCGGAGGGCGGAGGCCAGAGCCAGCCCAAGAAGCGCCAGCCCCAAAGCGCGGGGCTAACAGAGCCCCGCCCTCCCCCACCGAGCATGCTCAATGCAGTCCCTTCTTTTTTTTTTTTTTCCTTTTATTTTAAAGCCCCCCCTAGCTAGTGAGTGTGAGCTTGCGGGTGGGCGTGTGTTTTGCGGACTGACGGTCTGCAACCACTGCAGAGGAGCTTGATGGCGGCCATCTGAGGGGTGGAGGGTGGGATGGAAAGGGCAAGATACATGGATACTGAGCCCGAACTGCTGCCGTCCGACTTGCTTCCCCAGCCCCTACCACGCCAACTCAACACAAGGGAAAACAGGCCTGTGTTTATTACAGGGTAATCCAGATCACAAACTGCAGGGAAATTCCCGGAGAAGCAGCTGGGTCACCTCAGACTCGGGAAGGACAGTAGGGAAGCATAGTGGACGCCCTGAAATGAAGTTGGGATGGACGTTAGGGCGACGAAATACCTGTGGACGCCTATTTTTTGGAGCAGTCTGTGCCCCTTCGGCACAGAATGGGGAAGAGGCTGCTTGCAGGACTCTTCAAATTAATGTACATAAGATTTCTAGAACAGTCAAGGCTGTCCTGGCTTGTGGCTACTTTTTAACACAGGAGGATCGTAAGAGAGTGATCTCAGCATTTCCTCAAGGAGTGTGTCCTTGCTTGAGGAGTGCGGCCTTCCAGTCCCGGGAGGAAAATCCCCTTGTGCGTTCCCGGAGGACACTTGGAAAGGCCACTTAACAAGAGTGTCTGGGCTCTCTCCCAGTTCCTCCTCGCTCCCTTGAAACATGGGAGGAACAGGCCTCCCAAGGCCATAAAAGAAAAGCCCGACCGAAATGGCCGTGAGCACCGCCAGGTCGACAAGGCCTGAGGCTCCCGCCACCTTCCCAAACTGCAGGGAAAACTGGAGACGAGCGCTTCCGCGCAGACGCACCCTTTCGAGGGTGCCCTCGGGACTGGGCATGCGCGAGGCTGGACGGGTCGTCTCGTCTTCACCGGGACACCTCGGCAGAAGGGAAAAGTGGCCACACGCTTGTTTTGGCGAGTCCTGTGTAATTGAGATGAGGAGTCAGGTGGCTCTGCTAAAGCTGCAGAGACCACAGTCTTGCAGGGAAAAGGAGCGCAGAGTCAGCAAGCACAACCTGTGGAAGGATGGTGCTGAATAGTTAAATTGTGGTTTCTTTCTCCTTTCAACTTTTTCAACCCAGTGTTGAAAGAACGCTTCTCCCTGCCGCATCCATAGCCCATTTACCATCAGGTCAGTTTATAGTTGTATGGCTACAAGTCAGAAAGGGACCAAATTTCATCTGCTTCTAAAATCAAAAGGAAATATAGTTTAAAAAGAGAGGCTTGGTAAAACAAGAAAATCCAGTTTAACTACAGAAGTCAAAAGATTTTTCTGATGTACAAGGCAATCACAGACCTCACACACTCCTAGTATCCACCATCCCTTTCTCTAAGGATGTGCTTCCTGTTTGCCTCAATGCCAGCAGCACCACCGCTTCCTTCGACCACTCACCACACACACACATAACCAATGGTCCACATTCACTGTTGGACCTATCCAAAAGACCAACCTAGTTGTTGCCTTTGAATCTTCTTCTAAGTCAAACTGCTAACAGGTTGGAACCACCAACTTTTTAGTTTGCAACTCCATGCTTATCCACTCTTCACCATGACTCCTGAAGACCACACTGACCTTGTAGTTCAAACTAAACTTGCAATCCAGTGCTTATCCTATAGCACTATACCAGGACTCCTATTATTGTTGTTGTTAAGTGCTATTTAAAAAAAAAAAAAAATTATGTCTTAAGTTTCTTCCTCTTTTAATTCAAAGTCACTTGCATGAGTCCTTTCCTGCCACCTTACCTAAAATTCCAGCACTCCCATGTCCCATCCCTACTTCCATGGTTTACTCTTTTTTTGTCCCCTAGCCCTTAGCACTATTTAAGATATGTTTTTTCCTTTTGCCTGACACTCCACTTACATGTAAACTCTCTAAGGGCTGAGATCTCTGTGTTTTCCTTACCATTAGGCATTTCCTTACCCAGTGCCTAGAACAGTGGCTGATACATAGCAATCACTGTATATGAACTAAAGTATTTTCATCCTTGTTTCTAACAGCTTTTATATTTAAAGAATGCAAGAATGTAATATTCTTTTTATAAGCTTTAGCAAAGTAATAGTTATACTCAATAAATGCTTATAATAATAGCTTGCTAAAAATGGCACCAAACCATCCATCCCACAGCATTCACTGCTCAGCTGGGTTTAATAATTCATTACAATAGCCACACAGAACTTAGGACACCACCCTTACAGTTATAGGAATTAATAGGCAAGTTAACAGGTTACAATTCAGGGTCAGAAATGCTCAGCGCACAGTTATTCCAGGCAGGACAGCTTCTCCTCAGCTGTGCCCACAAGCAGGCCTTTCTGACCAGTGTTACAAAACTCTATTTGGGCTACTGATAAATGCCCACAGGACTCACCACTCTACCATATGTTGTTGTTAAGTTCCATCAAGTTGGTTCCAACCTATAGTGACCCTGTATAGGGTTTTCAAGGAATAACTGGTGAGCTTGAACCACCAACCTTGAAGTTCAAACGGCTTTGCAGTCTGGTGCATTAACCCACAGCGCCACACCAGGACTCTGCCATATACTTCAGCCGAAAGGCACTCATCTCTAGCTCTGTGTGTCAGCAAACCTAGTTCCTCCAGATAAGTGCCTGGAGGCACCCCACTTTACAAGTGATCCTCCTGCCCAGAGTCACTCAGCTTTACTTGCTCTGTGTGCTGGAAGCAGACCTACCATCTTGTGCTCTGGCTCTTGGTTCTGTTGCTGATCCTCCAGTGTCACAATTTTCTGTCCCTGGATCAAGGAAGTTCAAAGCACAGTGTTCTTGGGGGTCCAAAGGATATGCTCCACTCCTGACTCTTCTTTGATGGCAGTGAAAACCCACATCCTGATTCTGAAATGGCTCATTTTAGATACATTAGAGTAACAGGTTTTTACAATTACAGTTAACCCTGTTAACCATTAACAACTGAATTATATAATCTTGTTAGCATCTTCACCCACCTTCTCATACCCATCAGGGCAAAAACATTGGTGTCTTCTAAGGCTACAAGACACATATTTAAAAAATCACTGTATCATACAACTGCTATCCTGTTTCTGTCTGAAACTGAATTTTCTACTGGGTGGAGTTTTTATACTAATTAGCTTATTCATTCTGTCCATACTGTATGCCTACTATGCACCAGACATTATGATAAACTCTGGATATACAAAACCAAGTAAACTGTAGCACTTTCAATCAAGAAACTTATATATTAAAAGTATTATTTTGATAATGATTCTTGTTTCACATGAATTACAAAAAATATTCTGAAGTCAAAGACTCTTCTATGAAACAGTGTACTTGTGCCCATGCTACAGGTTAGGAAATGGCCAGGATTTCATCAGGCTTGCACGGTAGGGTAAGCACTCGACCATAAGGTGGTTTTAATCACAAGGTCGATGGTTCAAACTCACCAGCTGCTCTTTGGAAACCCTATACAGGGTCGCTATGATTCAGAACCAACTCAATGGCACTTAACAACAACAACAAACCAAATAAAGGAAAATCCTGGCCCAGTACAAAGTTTTCAGAAATCTACCCAGAAAATAGAAGTAGCACAGATTTATTTGAATACAAATTCTGTTAAAAATTGGTTTCTGATTAGCCAAATAGTTGTTGCTTATGGTAAAGATGGGAGAGTATCAAGGAAAATATCTATAAGAAAGAATAAGAAGTGGTCTATTTTGTCAAGGTTTATAACCTAATTTACCTTACTGAATGATGTACCAGTATGCAACCTTACAGAGATTAGAGGGGATTTGGATTCTTACAAGATAACTACTTTCTGGAGTAGTTCGCTAAACTTTCCATTGATAAATAAATGTACCACAAGAAGAAAAGTAGTCATTATTATTGTTTTTTTGTGATCAGTGTCTTTATAAATCTGGTCTTTAGCTTTGGTGGTTGAAAATATGTATAAATTTACAGATATGTTGAAAACAGCAAATTACGGGCTGCTTAGTTGTTATTATTACTATGTGCCATTGAGTTGGTTCCAACCCAACCTATATAGGTTTTCCAAGGAGTGGCTGGTGAGCTTGAACCACTGACCTTGTGGTTCAAATGACTTTGCAGTCCAGCATATTAGCCCACAGTGTCACACCAAAAATCGGCTTCTTCGTTAGATGTTATCAATTCAGTTCTAATTCATATCGACCTTGTATGGGGTTTCTGAGGCTACAATCTTACAGGAGCAGAAAGCCCCATCGTTCTCCTAAGAAGCAGCTGGTGGGTTTGAACTGCTGATTTGGCAATTAGCAGTCAAGTGCTTACCCTTCAGCACCACCAGGGGTCATTGCCTAATGCAGTGCATTATTTGATTTCTTGACCATTACTTCCATGACATTTGATTGTAGACCCAAGTAAAATGAAAATTTTGACAACATCAGTATTTTCTCTGTTTATCATGATGTTATTAGTCTGTAAAGATATTCATTTTTTTTTCACATTGAGGTACAATCCATACTGAAAGCTATAGTCTTTGATCTTCAGTTAGAGCTTCAAATTCTCTTTTATTTGAGCAATCAAAGTTACATCATCTGCATATTCCCCCAATCCTGATGCCACATTTTTCTTAATATTATCCAGTTTTTCTGATTAGTTAATCAGTACACAGATTGAGCAATTATGGTGAAAGGATATAACCTGGATTCTCATTTTCCCTGATTTTAAAACATGGCGTATCCCTTGTTCAGTTCTAGCAACTGTCTCTTGGTCCTGGTGTGGCACTGTAGGATAAGCACTGGATTGTGAAGCTCAAGGTCGGCAGTCAAATGCACTAGATGCTCCTCAGAAAGTCTATACAGCGTTGCTAGAAGTTGGAAGTGACTAGGCAGAAGTTAAAAACAATATAAACCACAAAATCTCCCAGCAGCATCTTAGCGTAACTATGTTTACTTCTCTGTTTCTACAAATATACTAAAGAGCCAATACTGTATATTATCAGCTCTGGTATACCTAATTCCTAGAAAGAATGGGTTATACTTTCAATACATACTTTTGATGTTGTTGTTGTTACTGTTAAGTGGCATCAAGCTGATTCTGACCCATAGCGACCCTGTATAGGGTTTCCAAGGAGCAGCTGGTGAGCTTGAACCACTGATCTTGCAGTTCAAATGACTTTGCAGTCTGAAGCATTAACGCACAGCACCACACTAGGACTCCTTTGATGTTGTTAGGTGCCTTCAAATCAGTTCTGACTCATAGCGACTTCATACACAAACAGAATGAAACACTGCCTGGTTTTGCATCATCCTCATAATTGTGAAGTTTGAGCCCATTGTTATATATACCTCAGCCTAAAGGCACTCATCTCTAGCTCTATGTGTCAGGAAACCTAGTTCCTCCAGTTAAGTGCCTGGAGGCACCCCACTCTGCAAGTGATCCTCCTTCCCAGAGTCACTCAGCTTTGCTTACTGTGTCCATCTTCAATAGTGAGGATTAACACAAGAAAAGTGTCAGTCCATCCTGTAGAGGGTCTTCCTCTCTTTCGCTGACCTTCCATTTTACCAAGCATGATGTCAGTATAGAAAGTGACTTTAATCTGAGGAACACCATGGGATACATGAGATATGCCAGTGAGTTCAAAATTTCCAAGCAGGATGCTATCCTTGGTTATGGCATGTTTACCTTCACCTTCATCAACCTGAGTGAATACAATAGGCTGGTAATCACAGTAGGCTGTGACAGTCTCCGTCTACTTGATAGGAATGGTAGTATTGCTCGTGATGAGAACAGTCACAACTCCACCAGCAGTTTCAATACCAAGGGAAAGAAGTGTAACATCTAAAAGCAGCAAATCATGAACATTTTCAGACTTGTATCCAGATAAGATGGCTGCCTGGACACCTGTACTATAAGCAACAGCCTCGTCAGGGTTGATACTCTTGTTCAATTCTTTGCCATTGAAGAAATCCTGAAGTTTCTGAATCTTGGGAATACGGGTAGAGTCACCCATCAGGACAATGTTGTGGATCTGCAACTTGTCTACCTTAACATCCCTAAGGGCTTTCTCCACAGAGTCCAGGGTGCCAATGAGCAGGTCAGCATTCAATTCTTTAAACCAGGCACAGGTAATGAAGGCATGGAAATCAATATCTTGATTTTGCAATACTGCTTGGGTGCTAGGAGAGTGCACTTTGCGGGTTCACTAGCAGTGTAGAGACAACAGACAGCCCTCTTATTCTCACTCAGGTCCTTCTTAGGTTTGTGCTTGAACTCAACAATAAAATGGTTGACCATTCGGTTGTCAAAGTCTTCTCCACCTAACTGGGTGTCTCAAAGATTCCATCTTCAACAGTGAGGATTAACACATCAAAAGTGCCTTCTCCTAAATCAAAGATCAGCACATTTTTTTCAACAGCAACCTTTTTGTCAAAGTCACAGGCAACAGCAGCAGCAGGTGGCTCATGCTGATTCTGAGTTCGATGAGGCTGGCAATGATTC
>NW_006408734.1:1444344-1445408 GCF_000296735.1 Chrysochloris asiatica
ATTTTGATTCCATCAATTCCTGGTGCCTTGTTCTTTGCCAATTCCTTCAATGCACTTTGGACTTCCTCCCTGAGTATCATTGGCTCTTGACAACAACATTGGCAACAGTATTTTGAGGCTTGTTGTTGTTGTAAGGTAGGCTTCTGCAATTTCCTTTACCTTTGTTAAAACCACAGAGGACACTTCTTCTGGGTAGAAATTTTGGTCTCTCCCTTATATTCTACTTGGGCCTATCTGAATCATTTGCCACCATGAAGGGCCAAGGCTTCATATTAGTCTGGACATAGTACCATCAAATCTTCTTCCAATCAAATGTTTGGCATCAAAAACAGTGTTAGTGGAATTCATCCCAACTTGATTCTTTGCTGCATCACCAATCAAACATTCATGGTCAGTGAAAGCAGCATAGCTTGGGGTGGGTTGCCCTGATCATTTGCAATGATCTCCATTTTCCCATGGTGGAAGACACCCACACAGGAGTAGGTGGTTCCAAGATCAATGCCAACCGCAGGCCCCTAGACATGGCTATTTACAGGAGGTCCTGATTAAGTGAAGAAAAGCAGATGGCAAGGCTGTCAATGGGCAAAATGAGAACATGCAATAGGTTTTCCTAAGGAGCTCTGGTAGTGTAATGTTTATGAGTTTAGGGGGGAAAGGATGAGGCTTTCTGCTCCCATAAAGATTTACAGCTTCAGAAACCCTATGGTTGTGGTAAATGCCATGGAGTCAATTCTGATTTATAGCAACCCTGCATAGGGTTTCAGAGGCCGTAAATCTTTATTGCTATTGTTAGGTGCTATTGAGTTGGTACCAACTTATAGCCACCCTATGCACAACAGAACAAAACACTGTCCGATCCTGGGCCAACCTCACAATTGTTTCCACACTTGAATGCATTCAAGGGTTCCAGTAAAGGGTACTGGTAAAGCTGTCACTTTACCAATCCATCATGCTGGGGTCTTCCTCACCTTCTCTGACCCTCCACCTTACCAAACATGATATCCTTCTACAGCGACTGGTCCCTCCTAACAATGTGTCCAAAGTATGAGAGATGAAGGTTGGCC
>NW_006408734.1:1445783-1460216 GCF_000296735.1 Chrysochloris asiatica
TTGATAAGAATGTTGTTTATTGGTCCATTGGTGAGGATTTTTGTTTTCTTGACATTGAGATGCAATCCATATGGAAGGCTGTGGTCTTTGGTCTTCATCAGTAAGTATTTTAAGTCGTCTTCACTTTCAGCAAGCAATATTTTATCATCTGAAAATCGCAGGTTGTTAATGAGTCTTCCTCTAATCCCGATGCCATGTTTTTCTTCATAGAACCCAGCTTCTGGGATTATTTGCTCAGCATGCAGGTTGAATAACTATTGTGAAAGAATACAACCCTGTCACACACCTTTCTTAATTTTAAGCCATTCAGTAAATCTTTATGGGAGTAGAAAGCCTCATCTTTCTCCCGAGGAGCAGCTGGTAGGTTCTAACTGCTGAACTTGAGGTTAGCAGTCCTAATCATAATCACTACCTACCAGAGCAGAAACCCTATACAGGGTTGCTATAAGGCAGAACCAATGCCACGGCATGTAACCAACCAACCAAAAGATTTTCCTAATGCAATATGTCATTCAATTTCTTGACTGCAGCCCACATGTGTGTTCATTGTGGATCCAGTCAAAATGAAGTCTTTGACAACATCAATGTTTTCTCTATTTATCATAATGCCATTTATTGGTCTAGTCGTGAAGGTTTTCATTTACTTTACTGCTACTAATAAATATCACTTTCACTAATCCACTACTCTTATGCTATTTTTACAATTTTATTCCATTTATAGGACAATCTCAATGGTTCTCTATTTCCTACCTTATCAATTTAAATCCCTCTGCCTGGTTCTTTATAGCTCCTCAAAATCTGTCCCTCATACTGAATTTCCAATTTTATTCCACAATATGCTCCAATATGTAGCTTTTTTCATGGTCTTATGAATATGATATGAATGATGTTATCTTTGCCTTCACTTATGCTAGACAAACTTGAATAGTGGTCTTGGAATCATTTCCTGCTTTTTTTTTAGCTTCTCTCAAAAAAGCACACAAAAACCAAATTCTATCCATTCTGTGAATTCATTTGAATTATGGTGTTGGCCAAGAATACTGACTGTAATATGAACATCTGGATCAATGAGAAAACCTATTTTGAAAGAAGTACAACCAGAATGCTCCTTTGAATTGAGGATGGTGAGATGTTGTCGCATGTATTCTGGACATACCAGGAAGGACCAGTCCCTGTAGATGGACATTATGCTTGGTAAAAGGAGGAACAGTGAAAATGAGGCAGACTCTCAATGAGATAAATTGACACAGTGGCAGCAGCTATATGCTCAAACATACCAATAATTGTAAGGATGACATGTGGCCAGGCACTGTTTCATTCTGTTGTGCTGCATGAATAATTTCTTTTAGAACACTCAGCATAAGGCTTTTCCCTATGAAGTGGAAGTTAAAGATATCCCACATGTCCCACTTTTCCAATATGTTTATATATTTCGTAATTCCTGATATCTATGAAGAAAATCATGGCATCAGAATTGAAGGAAGACTCATTAACAATCTGCAATATGCTTGCTGAAAGTGAAGAGGACTTAAAACGTTTACTGATGAAGATCCAAGAGCACAGCCTTCAGTATGGATTACATCTCAATGTCAAGAAAACAAAAATCCTCACCACTGGACCAATAAACAGCATTCTTATTAATGGAGAAAAGATTGAAGTTGTCAAGGACTTCATTCTTCTTGGATCAACTATCAACACTCATGGAAGCAGCAGTCAAGAGATGAAACGATATTGCATTAAGTAAATCTGCTGCACAAGACCTTTCTAGAGTGTTGAAGAGCAAAGATGTCAGCTCGAGGACTAAGGTGCGCCTGACCCAAGCCATGGTATTTTCAATAACTTCATATGCATGAGAAATCTGGACAGTGAATAAGGAAGACTGTAGAAGAATTGATGCCTTTGAGTTATGGTTTTGGAGGAGAATATTGAAAGTGACATGGGCTGCCAAAAGAACCAATGGATCCGTTTTTGAAGAAGTGCAGCCAGAGTGCTCCTTGGAGGCCAAGATGGCTAAACTTCATTTCTCATACTTCGGACATATTGTCAGGAGGGACCAGTCGCTGTAGAAGGATATCATGTTTGGTAAGGTGGAAGGTCAGAGAAGGCGAGGAAGACCTCCAGCGAGATGGATTGGCCAAGTGGCAGCATAGATGGACTCAAGCATGGCAACAGTAGTGAGGCTGGCCCAGAATCGGGCAGTGTTTCGTTCGCCTGTGCATAGGTCGCTATGGGTCAGTACCGACTCAATGGCACCTGACAACAATAACAACAATTCTCGATACCAATCACTGCTCCTTCCCTCCCTCATGTACCAGGATTCTGCAATATGCTGCAGTGTCTCACAGAACTCACAACTATCAAGGAAATAGCTCATACAATTATGAAGCCTCGCAAGTCCCAAATCTATAGTTCAGAGGTCAGTCTGGAAGGTTCTTTCACCCATATACTCTCAGGAACCGAGGAACCCAAATTCAGACAATAGGCTGCCAATGCATAAAGCTACAGGAGCTGGTAAATCAGGTTAATCGATAGGCCAGGAATGGCAGGTTAATCGATAGGCCAGGAATAGGCTGCCAATGCATAAAGCTACAGGAGCTGGTAAATCAGGTTAATCGATAGGTTCAGGAATGGCAGGTCAGATGGAATGAGCTAGATGCACTATCCAGAGAGAGAGAGAAACAATTTTGCCCAAGCATGACTATATATTGAATTCAGACCATGCCCCCAAGGAAAACTAAGGGTAGTGACTTGAGTCTCACCCTCTAGTAAGGTGGGGACAACCTTCATCCATTGTTGTCGTTAGGTGCCATCAAGTTGGTACTGACTCATAGCGAACCTATGCACAACAGAATGAAACACTGCCCAGTCCTGGGCCAACTTTACAATTGTTACCAAGCTTGACGCCACTGATGCTGCCATTTTGTCAATCCATCTTCCTCTTTTTCTCTGACCCTCCAACCTACCAAACATGATATCCTTCTCCAGTGACTGGTCCTTCCTGACAACATGCCCAAATTATGAGAGACGAAGTTTGGCCAACCTGACCTCCAAGGAGCACTCTGGCTGTATTTCTTGCAACACAGATCTGTTTGTTCATTGGGCAACCCATGGTACTTTCAATATTCTCCAACACCATAACTCAAATGCATCAATTCTACAGTCTTCCTTATTCACTGTCCAGCTTTCGCATGAATAAGAGGTTATTGAAAATACCATGGCTGAGAATAGGCACACCATAGTCTTCAAGCTGACATCTTCATTCTTCAACACTTTAAAAAGGTCTTGTGCAGCAGATTTGCCTAATGCAATACATCATTTGATTTCTTGCCTGCTGCTTCCATGAATTTTGGTAGCTGATCCAAGAAGAATTAAGTCCTTGACAACTTCAATCTTTTCTCTGTTGATAAGAATGTTGTTTATTGGTCCAGTGGTGAGGATTTTTGTTTTCTTTATACTGAGATACAATCCATAATAAAGGCTGTGGACTTTGATCTTCATTAATAAGTATTTTAAGTCCTCTTCACTTTCAGCAAGCAAGGTTGTATCATCTGCATATCGCAGGTTGTTAATGACTCTTCCTCCAATCCTTATGCCACATTTTTCTTCATATAACCCATCTTCTCAGATTATTTGCTCAGCATACAGGTTGAGTAAGTATGGTGAAAGAATACAACCCTGTCACACACCTTTCTTAAGTTTAAACCATTCAGTGTTCCCATGTTCTGTTCGAACATCTGCCATGTACAGATTCCTCATGAGCACAATTAAGTATTCCAGAATACTCATACTTGGCAATGTTGTCTACAGCTTGTCATGATCCACACAATCAAAAGCCTTTGCATAGTCAATAAAGCACAGGTAAACATCTTTCTGGTATTCTCTGCTTTCAGCCAAGATCCATCGGACATCAGCAATGATATCCCTCATTCCATGGCCTCTTCTGAATCTGGCTTGAACCTCCGGAAGTTTTCTGTCAATGTATGCTTGTAGCCATTTCTGTATTACCTTTAGTAAAATTTTACTTGTGTGGAATATCAAAGATATTGTCCAATGGTAGTTCTGATATTCAGTAAGCAATTGTTGCCTCTGTTGTTCAAGAGCTTCTTTCTCTGTGTCCATGATTGTTTCTAGCTCTTCAAAAATGTCCAAGTTTCATCTCTAGTTTCTTCATTCGTGTTTCAACCAGGAGAGCTACCAGGGACTTGATTTTTGTCTTCTCCACAGCAGCCAGGTGCTTGGCGTTGGTTGTAGTGGAGGCAAGAGCAGCTGCTGCGGCTGTGGCTACATTTACATTTCCTTCAGAATTTTCATATTCGACTTTCTTTTTCCCAATGTCACTTTCTCTTTCTTTGCATGTATCAGTGAGTTCCTTGTTCTCTTCAGTCTCCTTTTCTTCTGATTTAATATCTTCACTAACATCATTTTACTGTTCCTTCTCACTTATTTTTTATTTTCTCCATCTTGTCCTTTATCACTGTCACTCATTTCATTTTCAACTTTGTTTTCTGTCTTTTCAGGTTGCTTCCCATTAGTATCCGTTTCCATTTTTTCCTCTTCAGCTCCATCCAGCTTCTCTGGCTCATTGGGTCCCGTGCCTGCAATAGAGCTGCTCTCCAAACCATAGGTTGGATCCACCTTCCTGGAGGCTCATGCTGCATCTTGTACTTTTCTGACATGAGCTTTAACCAATTCCAGTGGTATCTCCTGCCGGTCTTAAGAATACTCCTCCAAAGCTGCTTTTGCTGCAACAGATGCCGCTCATGGGTCCACCACAGAGGCCAAGAAAGCAACAGTGCTCATGACTGGGTTTCCCGACTGACTGAAGGGGACAGGCTGGTAGGCCAAAGGACCAAGTGAAGCAACTGAATTCTCAAGGTATGGGTCCACAATTGGAAGCCTCAAAAAGTGGAGGATGCATTCATCCTGAGTACGACTTCCAGCATGTTCTGACACTTTATTCCAATCATCCTTGTACATCTCTAGGACCTCAAGGAGAAGAAGGGTTTCCTGTTCAGTCCATTCTCTCCCAGCACTAGCACCTTTACTCTTTGCTAAAGTTTTCTTAGAGTAAATATCAGTACGAAGACCAAAGTTTTGTAAATCAATTGGTTTTTCCTTTTTCTTCTCAGGAAAATTTGACATCTGCTAAGCAGCAGGGATCTGAGGTGATTGAAGGTGAAGAGGCACAAGCCCAGAGAGAGTATCAGCTAACACACTGAAATGACTAGGAGGAGGTCCCATTGCTATGGGTTGACTTTCAGGATCTACTTCATAATTGACAAGCCCCCATTGCTCTAAAAAGGCACGGACCCTCATCACAGCACACATATCCCCAGTCAAGTTCCTCCGACAGGCAGTGCTGGTTAAATACTCTTGGGGATTTAGACGATAAGTATCAATCATAAAATTTCGATATGCCAGGTATATTTCTGGAGTCTTGGATTTATTTTTCCCATTGGAAAACTCAGGAAGAGCACGGTGTTCAATCACATGAATACAATTATAATCAAACCATTATGCATAGCTTAGAATAATAATGTGATTGGTCTGCTCTGTCATGTTATCTTCACCAGGGTCAACAGATGGACTCTGATCACCTTTGCTAGGATCTTCACCTTCCTTTCCTCCTGTTGTGACTGTTCTTCATCCTGCTCATCAACATCTGTGACAGTTGCTCCTTTCACAGGTGTATTTTCACTATCTTTCTTTAGGTTTGCATTTTTTGGGAAGTACCACTGCCTCTATGTTGGGTACAGGTGTTGGGTCTTCCATTTCCTTGATAAGATCTTCTTGCTCTTCTTCCTCTTTCTGACATTTGCACTTACCATAAAGACTAGCTTGGCCTTTTTCCCCACTTTTTTTTTTCCCCCATGATTCTGTGGGTGTTGGAGGTGGAGAAGGTGAATTCTTCCTCTGCTTTTCTATCTCTTCTCTCTGGACTTCGGACAGGCTCTTCATTCTTTGTTGAAATTCGCTGCCGAAAGCTCACAGGCTTCCTGTTCTCATCCACCTCATAATCTTCCTCATTGTGTTGGGTCTCCTAGCTTTGGAATGGGAACAAATATGGATCTTTTCCAATCAGTTGGCCAGATAGTTGTCTTCCAAATTTCTTGGCAGAGATGAGTGAGTGCCTCCTGTGCCACCTCACTTTCTTGAAAGATTTCAATTTTTATTCCATCAATTCCTGGTGCCTTGTTCTTTGCCAGTTCCTTCAATGCACCTTTGACTTCTTCCTGCAGTATCATTGGCTCTTGATCATATGCTACCTCTTGAAACGGTTGAATATCAACCATTTCTTTTTGATACATTGACTCTGTGTGTTCCTTCCATCTTCTTTTGATGCTTTCTGCATTATTCAATAATTTGCTCAGAAAATATTTCAATAATTAAAGTCAAGGCTTGAATTTTTTTTCTTGCATTCCCCCAGCTTGAGAAATGCTGAGCATGTTCTTCCTTTTTAGTTTTCTGACTCCAGATCTTCCTTACTGCTTATCTCCACTTTAATCCTTACTCTTTAATTCCATCTTAATTCTTTATTGTTGTTAAGTGCCTTCAAGTCAGTTTCGACTTATGTTGTTGTTGTTGTTGTTAAGTGCCATCTAATCAGTTCCAACTCAAAGAAAACCTATATAGGCATACAAAGGAGTGGCTGGTGGGTTTGAACCCCAACCTTGTGGTTAAAGTTCAGTGTATATCCTATAGCGCCACACCATGACTCATAGGCTGGTAGGTTTGAACTACCAACATTGTGGTTCAAACCATCTTGTGGTCCAGTGCTTATCCTAGAATGCCATACCAAAATTCCTTAACTTTTGCTGTTGTTGTTGGTAAGTGCCATTGAGTCGGTTCTGACTCATAGCGACCCTATATAAAGTTTACAAGGAATGGTTTGTGAGGTTGAACTGCTGATCTTGTAGTTAACAGTCCAGTGCTGGTCCTATAGCCCACACTAGAACTCCCCCTTAACCCAACCTTAATCTTGCCTCATTAACAACTCATTTCAAAATAGGTTAATAATCACAGGCATAAAGGCTAGGATTTATAGTACATCACAGAATAGAGGAATATGGTGAGAAGGGCAATAATAAACAATTGCCCTACACGTACATAGGGTAGCTATGAGTTAAAACTATCTAACAGCAACCAACAAGCTTATAATTTGCTGATGTCATCATGTCTGTAAATTCATATATAATGTTCTCAATACCAAAGATAAAAATCAGATTTATAAGGATACTGATAATAAAAAGCAGTACTAAAAAAAAAACAAAAAACAAAAAAACACAACACAACAAAATGAGGCAATCTACTTATGTCACAACTGACTTTTGACAAAATCATCAAAACAAAACTTCCAATAAGTTCAGTGTACCTTACATGTATATATATACACATTATGGGACAAGGTTTGAATCTTTAAAGAAATCGCAAGTAGTCTAGTGCAGTTATATTAAGGACAGATGTTAGGAAAATGTAGAAAGTTATAGGACAAGAGAAGACAAATAAGAGGCCTCAAATCTTGTAAGACCTTGATGTTTGAACTAAGGCATTGGACATAAACCTGAGGTCAAAGGGAAGATTATTAACTTTGAAAGTAGTATATTTAAGTTTGTATTTTAACAGTTTCAATATGAAAAAAATAGTTAACAATGAGGTCTAGACTATAGGCAGGGACCCCTTTTAGAGACTATAATAATATTCTAAGTGGGAGCTGAATACAGTGGAAATAGACAGAAACAAACAGTGATAAGAAATATTAAGAAAGTGGCATTAACTTGATGATTGAGTCAGTGTTGTATAGTTTAAATGGTTTAGCATAATATAATAACCTTATGAGTTAGGTTTGGGTAACTCAGTTATATAATGTAAGAGATGTTTCAAAAATTAAGTAATGTTATTTAGTTCTATGTTGTTAGGTACCATCAAGTTGGTACCAACTTATAGCGACCCTTTGCACATCAGAACAAACACTGCCCAGTCCTGGGCCAACTTCACAATTATTGCCACACTTGAGCCCATTGATGCTCCCATTTTGCCAATCCATCTCGCTGGGGGTCTTCCTCTTTTTCTCAGACCCTCCACCTTACCAAACATGATATCCTTCTCCAGTGACTGGTCCCTCCTGACAATATGTCCAAAGTATGAGAGACAAAGTTTGGCCATTCTGGCCTCCAAGGAGCACTCTGGCTGTACTTCTTCCAACACAGATCTGTTTGTTCTTTTGGCAGCCGATGGCACTTTCAATATTCTCCTCCAACACCATAACTCAAATGCATCAATTCTTCTACGGTCTTCCAGCATGCATATGAAGTTATTGAAAATACCATGGCTTGGGTCAGGCCCACCTTAGTCCTCAAGCTGACATCTTTGTTCTTCAACACTCTAAAGAGGTCTTGTGCAGCAGATTTGCCTAATGCAATACATCGTTTGCTTTCTTGACTGTTGCTTCCATGAGTGTTGGTAGTTGATCCAAGAAGAATGAAGTCCTTGGTGTTTCGTTCTGTTGTACATAAGGTTGCTATGACTCAGTGGCAACTAACAACAACTGGAAATTTCACTACTTTTCTCTGAGTCTCAAATGTGTTCTTCATTAAAAAATGTGAATATTAATGTCTTTCTGTCAGGGATAGAAAAAAACCATGAAGTGTCTTTTATGTGTAAGGAATCATTTTAGAATACATCTTGGCTGTCTTAAAGACATTTAGTTCTACTTATTAAAATTATGTCCACCTTACACCCTGCCCGTTCAATTCTCGAAAATTCAGTAAAGATGTCCGACAAGTCTATAGATATTCTATTCCTCTTATCCTGGACTGGCCTACGGTGAAACTGTAAAGTAATTGAAATTAGTCTTTGATGCTCTTGGGGTTATTTAGAGAGTATCTACTCTGTGTCAGAAACTTTTATCAAATGCTAAGTTAAATATTTTATAGGAAAAGCAATGGAGAATCAACATATTTTGATTAAGTTGTCTAAATAAGCATTGGCATGCTGACTGCAATGTGGTTGAGTCGAAATTAACTTGGCGGCAGTGAATGTGGTTTTTCTTTTTGGAATGTCACATAACCAATAAATCGTAGAGTTGGAATTTGAACCAGGCTTATTAGATTTCTAAGCCCTTGCTTCTTTGCTTCTTCTGTTTCATCATATTGCCTTGTATAAACTTGTTTCCTCAGCCCTAAACTCACCTTCGCTATGGGATTGGGGGTGGGGGGGAAGCACCTTTATTTTATCTTACCTCTTCTTTACACTGGCAAGGTTATCTATCTGGTTTGGTTTTTAACTAGGGCTGCTTTCCTCTTCAGAGTAATAATCTTTTGGTAGTCTCTTAACCATCCTTTCCTCTTGAGCAACACACATAAGCATTTTAAGAGTGGTCTTTTAGGGAAAATTAAGGAATTCAAAGGTGAAGTTCTGATGAGATGATCATTTCCTTTATATATTTATATATGAGGGAGCTTCAGAAAGCTTGTGGGAAAACTCCATTGTCTTTTTTTTTTACATTTTTATTGTGGATTGAGTGAAAGTTTACAGGGCAGATCATCAGTTTTACATACAACAAATCATATATCTTGTTTCATTACAATGATTATAATCCCCTCCATGTACCATCAGTTAACAGTATTTCTTTCTACTCACTTTGGTGGCTGTGTGCCATGGAGTCAGTCCTGGCTCATAGCAACCCTGCACAGGGTTTCTGAGGCTGTAAATCTTTACGGGAGCAGAATGCCTCATCTTTCTCCCGGGGAACAGCTGGTAGTTTCGAACTGCTGACCTTGCAGTTTGCAGCCCAATTCGTAACAACTATGCTACCAGAGCTCTTTTTAAAAAACAAAAACAAACAAACAAAAAAACCTACTCAGGCATATATAGCAATCTACACCTCCAAAGGGCACATTCTGCCAGTCTGCCTCCTGGCCACCAGCTCTTATAGTCCCTCTCTTCCCATGAATCTAGAGTCCTCAGCGGCTCCCCCTCTCCATGTCCCTGTCCCTGTCTCTATCGCTGGTGTCCCTGCTTCTCTGGATAAGGTCCCGCATTCTGCTTGTGCTCTTCTCCCTTGATGGTCCTAGGGTCCTTTGTTTCTGGACTGTAAGATTAACCACTCCTCTGTTTTTGTTACAAAACTTTTACCTTTACAATTGTAACAGTCGCAATTAGTCATGATAACAATTACTCACTATTGAATCATAAGAATCTTATCTCCATCTCTTTTAGCCAGACCCATCTAGACAAGAATGAAAACTATTCAGTGGGAACTCTTTATTCCCCCCCACACTCTTAAACTAAACTCTCTCTTGAAACCTTGTAAGCCAGTCAATTTGTGCCTTTATCATCCCCTCATTTTAGGTAGCCAATGTCTAAGTTGCCCGTCCCTATCTACCCTATGTACAGAGGGGATAGCATTGATACTTGATGTGAAAACTCTTTCCCTCTCTGTTGGTAGTTAGGGTTACTACCTCCATGAGTATAGATCAGGTTCATCAAATTGTAGCAATTTACCCTTGTTTCCTTTATCTTCCTCTAGTTGAGTTCTGGTTATCAAGCCACTGAGGTTAGGTCAAATGGGTCATCTTCCCTCACTTCAAATCAGCTGGATGCTTCACTCTCTCTCAGCTCTAGTCCTCTGTGGCTATGTCTTTAAGCTCGGGTGTCCCCAGGTCTCACCACACTTTGGAGCCATCAGCCCTTCCTCTTCTCTCACCTCCAGGTCAACAGGAGTCAATCGACCATGGTTGAACTCTGCCCATTTCTTCATTGCTGACTTTCCCTGTCTTCCACTCACCAGTAGACCAATGTGGTTGCGAGTAAGCTTACATATGTGGTGGATTAATTGTTTTTCTAATGTTGAACCATCTTTGCATTCCTTTTATGAAACCCACTTGGACATGATGTATTATTTCTTTCTTTATTTTTTATGCTGTGCTGGATTCTGTTGGCTAGGATTTTGTTGAGAATTTTTACATCTATGTTCATGAGGGATATTGGTCTGTAGTATTCTTTCTTAGTGATGTCTTTTCCTGGTTTTGGTATGAGGGTTATGTTTGCTTCACAAAAAGTATTAGGAAATTTTCTGTTCTCTTTTATATTTTGGGATAATTTGAGTAGAATTGGTGACAGTTCTTCCCTAAATGTTTGTTAGAACGCACCAGTGAAGCCATCTGGGCCTGGGACTTCTGTTGGTTGGGAGTTTTTGATGACCTGATCAATTTCTTCTTTTGTTATGGGTCTGTTCACGTTTTCTACTTCACTCTGTGTAAGTTTTGGTGGTTGTGTTTTTCTAAAAATGCATCCATCTCGTCTAAGTTTTCGTATTTGTTTGAGTACAAGTCTTCATAGTATTCTTTTATTATCCTTTTGATTTCATTTAGTTCTATTGTGACATCGCCCGTGTGGTTTCTAATGCAAGTTATTTGTGTCTTCTCCTTCTTTTCTTTGGTTAGGTTTGCCAAAGATTTGTGAATTTTATTAATCCTTTCAAAGAACCAGCTCCTTGTTTTGTTGATTCTTTCTATAGTTTTTCTATTTTCCATCTCATTTATTTCTGCTCTTATCTTTATTATTTCTTTTCTTTCGGTGACTGTAGGTTCACTCTGTTGGTCAGTTTCTAATTGTTGGAGATGCTGTGTTAATGTGTTAATTTTGGTTCTTTGTTCTTTTTGGATGTGCACATTTATTGCAATAAATTGTCCTCTCAGCACTGCTTTCGCCATGTCCCAAAGATTTTAGTATGTTGTGTTTTCATTCTTGTTTGTTTCTAGGAACTTTATGATTCATGTTTAATTTCTTCTTTTACTCAGTCACTTTTCAGCAGGGTGTTGTTCTGTTTCCGTGTATTCGACTTTATTTCCTCAGTCTTCTTGTTGTTGATTTCTAGTTTTATAGCATTGTGGTCTGAAAAGATGCTCTGTAGTATTTTGATATTTGCAAATTTATGGAGGCTTGCTTTGTGACCTAACACATGGTCAGTTCTGGAGAATGTATATTGTGCACTGGAGAAGAATGTGTATTGTGCTATTGTTGGGTTGAATGCTCTGTACATGTCTATGAGGTCAAGTTGGTTGATTGTGCTGTTCAGTTCCTCTGTAACTTTGTCGAGTTTCTTTCTGGTTGTCTGTCCCTTTTTGAAAGTGGTGTATTTAAATCTCCCACTATAATTATAGATTTATCTATTTCTTTCTTCAATTCTAGTAAGGTTTGCTTCATATATCTTGGTGTTTTTTCATTGTGAGTGTAGATATTTATTATAGATATGTCGTCTTGCTCAATTGACCCTTTGATCATGAGATAGTGTCCTTCTTTATCTCTTATGCTGGTTTTTGTCTTAAAGTTTACTTTATCACAGATTAGAATTGCCACTCCTGCTTGTTTATCGTTGCAGTTAGGTTGGTATATTTTTTTCAGTCCTTTAACTTTTAGTCTGTTTTTGTCTATGTGTGCAAGGTGTGTCTCTTTCATGCAGCATATTGAAGGGTCCTATATATGTCTCCCCATTGCCTTTTTGCCTGCATGGTTTGTTCTGAATAGTCAGAGCTTAATTTGATTTGCTTGCCTTTGTAAGTACCATTTGTCTTCTCCCTGGCTGCTTTTAGGATTCTCTCCTTGTCTTTGATTTTGGAGAGCTTGATTATTATATGTCTTGGTGACTTTCTTTTGGGGTCTATCCTTTCTGGGGTAAGTTCGGCTTCTTGAATGTTTATCTTCTCACCTTTCAAGATGTTAGGGAAATTTTCTTCCAGACTCTTCAACAATCTCCTCTGTGTACTTCTCTGATTCTTCCTGTTCCAGAATGCCAATAATTCTTAAGTTGTTCCTCTTCATGTTATCCAGCATGAATCTTAGATTCTCTTCAGATTTTTTAAAAAATCCTTTTTTCTGCTTGCTCTTCTATCTTAGCAGTATTGAGAGGTTTGTCTTCCAGCTCACTAGTTCTGGCTTCTATCTCTTCTATTCTGTTCCTTTCCCCTTTCAGTGTATTGTCCATTTCTGATATATTATTATGTATCATCTGGACCTCTCTTTGCAGGTTTTGAATTGTTTCCAATGCTGTATGAATCTTGTTTGATTGCTCTTATGGTACTTTCCTGACTTCTTCCTTGTTTTCTTCCACCCATTTTGGGAGCATTTGAATTTGTTTCCATATTATTCTTCTGAATTCCTTTTCAGACAAATCCACAACCTGCTCTTGTTCTTCTGGGGAGCCTTTGTCTGTCTCCAGCTCATTTGTCTTAGTTACTCTTTTCTGTTTTGGGACATGTTTTGAGATTGTTTGTTGTGTTTGACATCTTTTGTTTGTCATTTCCAATAGTTATGTGGGTTTTTTAATGCTTAAACAAATATTTGTTGTGTTATTAAGCTTACTGAGTATCTTCTGGTGGATATGATCTGGAGATAGGCTTCCCTTTTCACATGTACTGCTTAGCAGCTGTTAATGGCTCTTGTCTCAATGGTGGAATATTATGGGGTATGCTTGTAGCTTAGCTATATGGCCACAATTGCTGTCTCTTCATGGATAATGTAGGGAGAAAAAGCTCCCACCTTCAGGAAAAGTGTGTGATCAAAAGGACCAAAAGCGAAGCAATATAAAAGCAAAGACAAAAACGACCACTTTAAAACAAAAGTAAAACTGTGGCCAACTGTCCAGTTACCTTGCTCAAAGGCAGTGTGGGTGCACTGTAGAAGTCTCCATTTGTGGGTGTGGGTGTCCACTCACTCAGGCCCCTCCTGTAGTCACCACTGTGGAGGTGTGCATATAGATATTGAAAAGTTAATGGGAGAAAGATTGTCCACTATTTTTGTCGCTGAAGGTCAGTTAGATATCTGTGTGTACACAGAGTAATTCTCAAGATCGTTCTGTCCTTTTATGTTGGGGTTTTACAGATTGTTCTGTGGTTTGCCTGTCAGGCCTGACGGGCCAGCTTTTTTTTTTTTGCTAGATAGTAAAGGGTCCCGCACAAGTTAATTTTAAGGCTGTGACCCTGAGGCTGATGTCATAAGTAGCTACCAAGCTCTTTCTCTGGGCACTGTGGGAAAACTATGGGGTCAGTGCTGGACTTTTTTTTGGGGGGGTGGTGCACACCCACCCGCTGGAAGGCGTCCAGGGTGGGCAAAGAAGGCGCAACAGGGCATAGGAGGAAAAAATGTGTAGAATCCATCCCCCACACCTCCTTTTGCAAATGTTACTGTACCACTTTTAGCACCACTTCCCTGTGCTATTCTGGCTGTAGCCCCACCCTCTGAACTCCACTCAGGCGGGGTGGCCACAGAGGGCGTCCCGTCTCCAGAGATTCCTAATTCACAATATTTTCCTTTATATTGTGATTTTTTTCACTTTCGAGTGTGGGAAACTAACATCCTGGACCTTATGGTAGATCTAGAGCTCTGCTGTTGTTCTGTGACTGCCACTTCTCTGGGTTTCCAAATCCTCCCCCA
>NW_006408734.1:1462796-1474863 GCF_000296735.1 Chrysochloris asiatica
GGTTCCCTTTTTACTCTTCTGGTGAAATCTTTTGATGTGCATAAGTTTTTAATTTTTAGTATGTCCCACTCATCTATTTTGTCTATTTTTGTTTGTGTGGCTTCCAAAATATTTTGTAGTCCATGTATTCCCATCATTAGTGCCTTCACATTTGTCCCAAATTTTTCATTGATGATCTTCATAATTCTGGGAGTCCCATTTAGCTTCCATTATCTTTTAATTCCATTTTTCCATGTGAATTTTTTGAAGCTCTCTTATACAGTAATTTCCCATTTTCTCCTACTCTTAGGATTTTTCTTTCATCTACTTCAAATTTACCTAAACATATACGTCTTTTAGGAGACATTCTAATTTAATCTCATTCAACCCTAAAGTAATTCTTAGTGTGTGTATTGGCATAGTGGGTTACAGGTTGGGCTGCTAACCAAAGATCAGCAGTTTGAATTCACCAACCACTCCATGGGAGAAAGATGAAACTTTCTGCTCCCATAAAAATTTACAGCCTTAGAAACCCTATTGCAAAAACCATGTGAGGACCTTGCCTGACTTCTTCTGACATCACAACGGGGAAAGAGAATCAAACTTAAAATTAGCCATAAGCTGATTCCTATGAAGTGAAGGTCAGACATGCCTCCACCCTACAACCTTCTTTACCCTATTCTGACACCAACCATCCCTCCCATTACACTCTCTGCTTCACATCTGGGTTCAGCAACCCATTATAATGACTGCACATAACTTATAACAATACTCATAATTATGGGGTTTATTAGGGAAGTAAACAGAGTATAAATACAGTTCAGGATCAGAAACAACTCAAGATGCAATAGTTCTCCAGTCAGGAAAAGCTCTTGTCTACCCTACTATAGGCATGCTTCACTCTTACCTCCTTTAGCCAGTCTGTATATGCCCAAAGGGTGCATTCTGAAAGCCAGCCTCCTGCCTGGAGGCACTCAGCTTTACTCAGTTTATGGACCTAGAATTCCACAGCTGCTGTCTCTCCATGTCGCTGCCTCTGTCACCATCTCTACTGTGGCTTCTTTTCTAGATAGAGATCTCATGCTCCTTTCTTGTTCTTCTTGATGGTCCTAGGATTGCCCGTTCCTGCTTTAAAAGGAGATGGCTCCTTTTAAACCTAGCAGGATGGCACAACTAACCAATCCCATTCTTAGAGTCTTTGTACACCTTATTTGTATAGCCCCACCCAATCACTTGGTATGAATTAAGAAGACGTTGGCTAGAAAAGCCCTATCCAGTAAATTCAAGGTGCCACACCTATACAGGGTCATTATGAGTCAGGAATGGCTTGAAGGCATCTAACAACAGCAGTGTGTATAAATGTTCTATAATAAAAAGTATATTTTGCATAGAAAAGTCTCATTGATCAACATGTATAACTACCTGCAACTCAGTAATAATTGATTCCCATAAAGATCCTGACAAACTACAAGTTTCAGAATAAAGTTTGCTGCTATAACAGATTACTACAAATTTGGTGGTGTAAAATAACACAGATTCTTACCCTAAAATCCTTGTTGCTAAGTGCCATCGAGTTGGTTCTGACTCATAGTGACCCTGTATAGGGTTTCTGAGGACCAGCTGATGAGCTTGAACTGCCGTCCTTGCAGTTCAAACTGACCTTTCGGTGCAATGCATTAACCCACAGCGCCACACCAACCCTAGAATCCTAGAAGTCAGAGATTCAAAATGAGTCTCACTGTGCTAATTTCAAGGTAGCAACAGAGCTGAGTTTCCTTGCCTTTCAGCTTCTAAAGGTTGCCTTCCTTCCTTGGCTTATGGTACCTTTCCAGCCTGCAATCACATCACTTCAACCTCTATTTTCATCACCACATCTTCTCTCAATCTCTTGTCTCTTTCTTTTCCATATAAGGATGCTTATAATTTTATTGAGCTCACCAGATAATCCAGGATAATCTCCCCATCTCATGATATATAATTTAATTATATTTGCAAAGTTCCTTATGCCATGTAAAGAAACACATTTACGGGTTTCAGAGATTGGGACATAGGTGTCTTGGAGGGGATGGAGGGAGTGTGACATTATTCTACCTAGTTCATATTAAACTTATTTTGTCCCATTAGAAATTTAAAGATTGGTAAGACCTATTGTATACATAGGAGTTCTGGTGTTGCACTGTAGGCTAAGCAGATAACTACTAACAGGAAGGTTGGTGGTCTAAATCCACAGCTGCTCCTTGGACACTCTATAGAGTCGCTATGAGTTGGAACCAACTCAATGGCACTTAACAACAACAGCAATTGTACAGATAGGAGTCCTGGTGTGGTGCTGTAGGAGAAATACTGGACAGCTACCACAAAGTGATGGAAACTGTATACAGGGTTGCTATAAAGTCAGAATTGATTTGACCACGTAACTGACTTGACATAACAACAACATAGTACAGATGATACATATGTAAGTGATATACTTGTTAAATTTATTAATTCATTCTCTAATCATATTGGAAAATGGAAGATTTTTTCCTCCACCTTTTATTTTATATGTGTGCTTTTTATCATTTCATGAGTATATATTTGTTTTTTTCAGATCCCCCATTGTGGTGCAGTGAATTACTTCTAGTCATAGTCTTTGTAACTCCTTCCAAATGACTAGATTGCTGTTGTTGTTAAGTGCCGTCATGTCAGTACTGATTCATAACAACCCTACATAGGGTTTCTGAGGAGTGGACCTTACAGTCCAGTGCTCATGCAAATCAGGATCATGCAAATAAGGTATATGAACTCTAATGAAGGAATTGGTCAGTTTTGCCATCCTGCTACTTTTAAAACGAGCCATCTCAGAAGCTGGAATAGGGTTCTCATTCCTATCAGTAAAGAAGAATCAGGAAAGGAGCATGTTCTTGGACTCAGAGATCCCTTCACAATGTGCATCCTTATTCCAGGAGACTGAGGGCTGTGAATCAGAGGTGTTGTGAAGAAGCAGCAGCAGTAGAAGCAGCAGCACCAAAAGCATGAGATACAGTGGTGAGCTTCTCATCCTGGGGATAAAGAAAGCGGAATGCCTTTGGCTTGCTTACAGGGATAGTTGTCTCCTGGCACTTAATCAAAGGGGCTAGGTTTGTTGACCCACATAGATAGAGCCTAGTGCCTTTGGGCTAAAATTTATGCAGAATGGAATGCACTTTGGGCATTCATTTACAGCACTAAAGGAGCTTTGTAACACTTGCAGGAGCAGGGCAAAGGCCAAGGGGCTATCTGGTTGAGAGGCTAAAGACAACTGTGGAGAGGTGTGCCTGCAGGCACAATTGAGATGAGGCACTCCTGACTGGCAAGACCATATCCTGAGCATGTCTGATTCTAAATTGTAATCTGTGAACTTCCCTATTAAAATCCACAATTGTGAGTATTGTCTATGAGTCTGTGTGGCTACTGCAATGCATTTTTGAGCCTAACAGAGATGCAGTGAATGCCTTGGGAGGGATGTTTGGTGTCAAAACTGGTAAAGAAGTTTGGAGGGCGGAGGTATGTCTGATCTCCATCTCATAGAAATCAGTCTTAGGCTGATGTTGAGTTTGATTCTACTTCCCTCTTGTGAGGTTAGAGGAGGTCAGACAGTATCTCCACACCATTCTTACCATCATAAATTCCCCTTTTCCCCATCTTTTATTTTCTTCCTAGAACCTAGTAAAAGTTTGATATGTTTAAGTTTTTAATAAACATCATTGAAAAAAAAGTTGACTTCTATATTCTTGAAGTAAGAATCTCTAAGACATGTAATTTTGGAATCTTATCTTTATGATAAACAAACCAATTCCTAGCTTCATGCAAACAAAACAGTTACAGAATATGAAAACTCACATGGGAATCAATTGAACTAAATATATTGTAGTTATCAAGTCAGTAAGCAGGATTTAAATTGTAAGTCATTTTTTCCAAATAATCATTAATTTATTTAACAAATACTTATTAATTAACTATTATGAGTCAAACCCTGAGGATACAGCAGTGAACAGAATGATCTGTTTCTTCATTGAGGACATTGAGTGAGAAGAACAAACAATAAACAAATAAAATATAATGTATTTAATGTTGTGAGGGAAGCAAATCAGGAGCAACGACAGACAAAAAGGCAGTGGGGAAGCAACATTATATAACATTGTGTGGGAAGGCTACTGTGGGAAAATTATAATTAAACTGAGACCTGAGGATAGAAGGAGTCAGTTGTGCAAAAAGCCAGGAGATGAACATTTCAGGTAGAGGCAGCGGCAAGTGCAGAGATCTTGAAGCAACAACAGTATGACTATGTTTTAGGAAATGAAAGGCCAGAGGGATGGAAGCTTAGTAAGCTTAGTAAACAGGAGATATGGCAGAAAATGAAGTTGCAGAGGTAGTGAAAGATCAAATAATCTATGTTCTGTGTGTTTTTTAATAATGATCTCAAATCCTATAAGGTACAAGTTACAAGTATGATTTAAAAATACATAGACATAGATTGTGTGGATCACGACAAGCTATGGACAACATTGAGAAGTATGAGTATTCCAGAACACTTAATTGTACTTCTGAGGAATCTGTACCTGGACCAAGAAGCAGTTGTTCGAACAGAGCATGGGAACACTGAATGTTTTAAAATTGGGAAAGGTGTGCGACAAGGTTGTGTTCTTTCACCATACTTATTCAACCTGTATGCTGAGCAAATAACACAAGACGCTGGATTCTATGAAGAAAAACGTGGCATCAGGATTGGAGGAAGACTCATTAACAACCTGCGATATGCAGATGATACAACCTTGCTTGCTGAAAGTGAAGAGGACTTGAAACATTTACTTATGAAGATCAAAGAACACAGCCTTCGGTATGGATTGCATCTCAATGTCAAGAAAACAAAAATCCTTACCACTGGACCAATAAACAACATTCTTATCAACGGAAAAACAATTGAGGTTGTCAAGGACTTCATTCTTCTTGGATCAACTATCAACATTCGCGGAAGCAGCAGTCAAGAGATCAGACGACATAATGCATTAGGCAAATCTGCTGCACAGGAACTTTATTTAAAGTGTTGAAGAGCAAAGATGTCAGCTTGAGGACTAAGGTGTGCCTGACCCAAGCCATCGTATTTTCAATGGCCTCATATGGATACGAAAGCTGGACAGTGAATAAGGAGATCGTAGAAGAATTGATGCCTTTGAATTGCGGTGTTGAAGGAGAATATTGAAAGTGCCATGGACTGCCATAAGAACCAATAGATCTGTTTTGGAAGAAGTACAGCCAGCGTGCTCCTTGGAGGCCAGGATGGCTAAGCTTCGTCTCTCATACTTTGGACATATTGTCCGGAGGGAACAGTTGCTGGAAAAGGATGTCATGCTGGGTAAGATGGAGGGTCAGAGAAGAAGAGGAAGACCCCCAGCGAGATGGCTCGGCCAGGTGGCATCATTGATGGCATCGAGTGTGGCAGCGGTGATGAGGTTGGCCCAGGATCAGACATTGTTTCATTCTGCTATGCATGGGGTCGCTATGAGTCGGTTCTGACTCGATGGCTCCTGACAACAACAACAATTAAGCACTTATAATATAAATTTAGGAATAGAAATATGTCTACTTTTGTAATGCCCTCTAATGTTAACTATTTTGTTGTTATTAGGTGCCATTAAGTCCATTCTGACCCATAGAGATCCTATGTACAACACAACAAAACACTGCCCAGTCCTGCACCAGCCTCACAATTGCTGCTACGCTTGAGCCCATTCTGCTGCTACTGTGCCAATCTGTCTCTTTGGGGGCACCCCTGTTTTTCACTGTCCCTCTGCTTTACCAAGCATGATCCTTCCAACCTGAAGGGCTCATCATCCAGCACTATATCTGACAACATTCTGGTGTTACTCATATCTTTCAATATTCATTATTCTGGTGCTGACAGTGTTTCGCTATTATTCATAAGGTTTTCAGTGGCTAAGAATTCGGAAATAGTCTGCCTCTCCTTTTTCTGAGTCTGTCTAAGTCTGGAAGGAAGCTCAGCTGAAACCTCTCCACCATGGTGACCCTGCTAGAGTTCAAAATACCAGTGGCATAGCTGCCAGCATCACAACAGCATGCAAGCCACCACACTGTGTCAAATTGACATACTAGAAACCTGTAAATCATAAGAAAGTTATTTGGAAATTTTCTGAACTTAGACATAGAAACATAGTTGTATGTGAAGAATATAGTAAACAACCTTTAAGTTGACTTTGAACTGAAATGCTGTGATAAAAGAAGATACACAGAGCTAGTCTTTATAAACCAGCTTTCCGACATGAATCGAAACCATCCTCCTCATCGCTAACCTTGAAGAAAAGATGCATCTTTCAGTCAATGTCTAACCTTGGAAAAACGACATAGCATACTACTATATGACGTCACACTGGCCCTTATCATGTGGTGTGAAGGTGAGAAATGCACTTGTAAATCCTGAATTTTTGCTCATTCTGTGAGAGGAGGTCAAGGCAAACATCAAGAGCCTGCTGAGACTGCCTGCTGCCACCAATCTTGGACCCACGCTAGGACAGAAAAAGACCAAGGCCAAGTTTGAGTCTGAAGGTAAAAGCCTGAAGCCTAAAGATTTGGATTCTAACCATTGAAGAAATATAGTAATTGTTAATGTGGATTATCCAGTTTTACATAAATGTTATGAGATCTTACTTGTTTGCTTTGCCATGACTACCTTGCAATAAACTAATTGAGTTTAGGCGTGTCAAACCTGAGTACTTTTCTATTAATTTCCTAAGATAAAATCCTACATAACAACATAGAAATTGGGGTTTTAGAGGGTGTGTGACACCATAAAATAAATACTCGACCTCAAGGTTGGTTTGAACTGCGAGGTCAGTGGTTCAAACTCATCAGCCTCTCCTTTGAAACCCTATATGGGTCACTGTGAGTCAGAACTGACTCTATGGCACTTAACAACAACAACTATAAAAATTTCCCTCTGTGTTCCTCTCGAATTTATAAGCAACTGGGAGCTAGGACTCAGTTGTTAGATTAGATGGGGGTCAAAATTGAAGATTTGTGCGTGATTCTGCCTACTAAAGAACTGCAGCTAAGTTAACTTCCTAATACTGTTTCCACTGCCATCATCCTGAATAAATTTACTTCATTGGTTGTACAAGTCAGAATTGAACTACAGGTGTTTCCCAAGAGGCAGGCTATTTACAAACTAGAAGAGGAGAATTAAAAGCATTTCGAAAGAAAAACAAAAATAAAAAGACTCTGAGCCAGACATGTGGCTCAGCTCCTGTGTCCCATCTCACCAATGGGATGATATATCTTCCTTCCGGAGATGAAAGGAACACTAAAAGAATGGGAGTAGACAGGGTAGTTGCCAAGAGAAAATAGTAGCATTTCCATGATTTTCTTCCAGAAGAGAGAAATTCTCTCTATGAACTATGTGGAGTCTAGGGGATAAATACTATCCCTACATTCCCAACAGATTGGTTTTATAAGCCATGATATGGAGTTTGAATTTCAATATTTGTGCAAAGGAAAAGTATTTTAGCAGTGTCGTTACATACACTAATTTAAAATCTAAAAGGATCACTCTGTGGAGACAAGTGATATATGGACACCATCTTTGAGATTGTTGCCATAGTGAAGGTGAGAGACGGTATGATTTGAACAAAGGTAGTTGTAGTGCAGAAGACGAAAAGTAAGAAAATCAGAAGTCCAGAGGTAGGAAAAGACGGAGTTTCCTGATGAATTAGATTAGGAAAAAAAGTGAAGGAAGAATTAAATATATGACATTCTGGTTTACCTGACTAGGTGGATGGTGATTTCATTTTTGAGATGAAGAAACTGAGAATTAAATAAGTAAGATGACAACAGAATTTTTTTCTTTGTATTTGATAACATAAAGATTGTTGGTGATCCTGCAAGAATAGATTCTGTGGAAATATGTGGAAGAGAAATCAAATTTGGATTTGAAGAATAATTTCTTGTGTGCATTAAAAAAAAATGTTTCGTTGTGAAAGTGAGGAAAGAAATGATATAAGGAATATAAGGGATTCATTTTTTGTTGCTATTGTTGTACTGAAAGTACAATGACTTTGGAAAGGCAAGAAAGAATGGGACCCAGAGCTTTAGTGTAAGAATAGGCCTTCAAAAAGTTCATCTATTCAACAAAAGTGAAGAAGATGTGGATACAGGTAAGTTGGTATTTTTAATGACAGGAAGATGGAGAGTATCAAGCTTCTATTTTATTTCTGAAGCATAAGGGATATCATTACTGGCCAGAAGGAAGAATAAGGGAAGATGGGAAATTTGAGGAGAGAAATTGTTCTTGTTAAGTGCTGTTGAGTCAGTTCTAATTCATATCAACCCTGAATAGGGTTTCCAAGGAACAGCTGGCAGATTTAAAACTTTTGATAAAATGGTTCAAACTGAACTTGCAGCCCAGGGCTTAACATACAGCACCACACCAGAATTCCTGATGAAAGAATACACAGTATGAAATACTTATGTTCCAATTTGTGTAAACAATCTATACAGGAATTAAGTAGGGTTGCTGGGAAATGTTGAACATCAATTTGAGGTTTTTTGATTATCAATGTAAAGTGTAATATATCAACCTGGCTGCTTATTTTCTCCAACAGCATTTCCCTATTTATAGTAATACTGTTAGGTCCCGTCTGTGGCCTCTCCAATTAGGAGACCCCAAAAAGATTATCAGGACTCGAGTTTGATGCAACAGCAAGAGGTTTATTGTTTATTTGCCAGCGCGCTGCGGTCCACCTTCACAGACTCCTAAAACCAGGAGACCAATGCGACATTTGCCAGCCGACTGGGGTCCACCCTCACATAGACTCCTAAAACCAGGAGCTGAAGGCCACCCCCTATTGTTTTACATACCAGTTTTTATAAGGTTTTAGGGGGCATAATTGTACAGTACTATAGATACAGTTTCTGATTGGTTAAATATTCTTACTCTATACTTTTATTGGTCTTGGCATGAAGCAAGCTTTTTAATATATAAGCAGATGGGTTTTGGCAATTGCAAGTGTGTTTAGTGTTTAAGATATTCTCCTTTGTCTGGGTCAGTCTGACCGTTGTGAGTTTCTCAAGGATTATTTTGACATTGAGGTTTTGGGGGCTGACTGAATGACCTTGTCTCTGGAGGGAACTAAAAACTGATGCCTTGTCTTCCCGAAATGTTTTCTGAAGCCTGACTAAAGTTTAGTCAAGTGATTTCTAGTTAGGCATGATCAGTTAGGTCCTTACAATACCCTAAGAAGAAAAGTTGAGTTTCACCAGCATTGGGATTTTGGCAGATAACTATGACAGTGAGAGACAGAAAAGAGACTTAAGAATGGTTGTAAGAAAGAACCAATGGAAATAAAAAGGATAAGACTAGTGTGAAGAATAGTACTCCAACAAATTTGAAAATCTAGAGGAGATGGATATATTTCTAGAAAAACACGATCTACTTAAATTTACACAAAGTGAAGTAGAAAACTTGAACAAACCTGTAACACAGGAAGAAATTCATTGGGTCATCAAAAAACTCCCAACCAAAAAAGTCCAGGCCCAGATGGCTTCACTGGTGAATTTTGCCAAATTTGTCACTAATTCTACTCAAACTATTCCAGAATATAGAAAGGGATGGAAAATTTCCTAATACATTTTATGAAGCAAGCATAACCCTCATACCAAAACCAGGGAAGGACATCACTAAAAAAGAAAATTATATACCAATATATGAACACAGATGCAAAAATTCTCAATAGAATTCAATAACATAGAAAAAAAAATAATACATCATGACCAAGTGGGTTTCATATCAGGGATGCAAGAATGGTTCAATATTAGAAAGACAATCAATGTAATCCACCATATAAATAAAAAAAAAAAAAGGAAAAGAACCATATGATCATATCAATTGATATGCCTCAGAAAAGGCATTTGACAAAATCCAATATCCATTCCTGATAAAAATAATCAACAAAGTAGGAATTGAAGGGAAATTCCTCAACATAATTAAGAGCATATATACAAAACCAACAGCCAACATCACACTCAATGGAGAGAAACTGAAAGCTTTCCCTTTGCGATCAGGATCCAGACAAGGGTGTCCTTTATCACTACTCCTATTCAATATTGGAGTCTTGGTGTGGGGCTGTTGGTTAATGCGCCAGACTGCAAAGCCATTTGAACTGCAAAGTCGGCAGTTCAAGCTCACCAGCTGCTCCTTGGAAACCCTATACAGGGTCACTAGGGGTCGGAACTGAATTGACAGCACTTCACAACATTCAGTATTGTATTGGAAGTCTTAGCCAGAGCTATAAGGTAAGATAGGGAAATTGAAGGCATCTGGTAACATAGTGGTTACAAATCAGGCTGCTAACCTCAGGGTCAGCAGTTCGAAACTACCAGCTGCTCCGCGGGAGAAAGATAAGGCTTTCTGTTCCTGTAAAGATTTACAGCCTCAGAAACCTTGTACAGGGTCACTATGAGTCGGAACCGATTCCACAGCACATAAAAACAACAACAAATTATCAAAGAAGTAAAGCTCTCTCTATTTGCAGATGATAAGATTCTATACGTAGAAACCCCCAAAGACCCAGCAAGAAAATTACTGGAACTTATGGGAAGATTCAGCAAAGTGGTAGGGTACAAGATCAACATACAAAAATCAGTTGGGTTCCTCTATATTAATAATGACAGTGCTGAAAAGGAAATTAGGAAAGCAATACTATTTACAACAGCCATCCAAGGATGAAATATTTTAGAGTAAATCTAATCAGAGAAACAAAAAAACCTACACAAAGAAAACTACAAAACACATACTACAAGAAACCAAAAGAAACAAAAAAGGAAGCATATACCATATCCCTGGTTAGGAAGATTTACCATTGTGAAAATGTCAATACTACCCAAAGCAATCTACAGATATAACACAATCCTAATCCAGATTCCAATAACATTCTTTAAAGACATGGAAAAAAAACAATTACAAACTTTATATGGAAAGGAAAAATCCCCAGGGTAAGCAGAGCACTACTTAAGAAGAAGAACAAAGTTGGAGGCCCCTCACTCCCTGATTTCAAATTTTACTGCATGGCTACAGTGGTCAAAACAGCCTGGTACTGTTAAATGAAAGATAAATAGATCAATGGAACAGAATTGAGAATCCAGAAATTAACCCATCCACATACAGCCAACTGATCTTTGACAAAGGGTCAAAGTACATTGAATGGGAAGGAGATAGACTCTTCAACATATGGTGCTGGCAAAACTGGAAATTGATGTGCAAGTGAATGAAACAAGACCTTTATCTCATACCATGTACAAAAACAGACTCAACATGATTTAAAGACCTAAATGTAAATCTCAGAACTATAAAGGTCATCAATGAAAAAATAGGGACAAATTTAAGGGCTCTAATAGAGGGCACACATAGACTATTGAACACTGCAAAACTTACACAAACAAAAAAAGACAAAATAGATGATTGGGATATACTAAAAATTAAAAACTTACATGCATCAAAAGATTTCACCAAAAGAGTGTAAAAGGAGCCCATAGAATGGGAAAACTTTTTTTGCAATGACATATCAGACAAGGGACTAATCTCTAAAAATTATAGGAAACTACAACACCTCTACAATAAAAAGAAAAATAACCAATTTAAAACTGGACACAAGACATGATTAGACACTTCACCAAGGAATGGGCAGCCAACAAATATATGAAGAAATGTTCCGATCATTATCCATTTGTTGTTAAGTGTGGTTGAGTCAATTCCAACCCATGTTGTTGTTGTTGTTGTTGTTGGGTGCCATTGAGTCGGTACTGACCCATAGTGACCTTATGCACAGCACAACAAAACACTGCCTGATCCTAGACCAATCTCACTACTGTTGCCACACTTAAGTCCATACATGCTGCCACTTGGCCAATCCATCTCATTGGGGTTCTTCTTCTTTTACTTTGACCCTCCACCTTACCAAACATGATATCCTTCTCTAGTGACTGGTCCCTACTGACAATATGTCCGAAGTATGAGAGACAAAGTTTGGCCACCTTGGCTTCCAAGGAGCACTCTGGCTGC
>NW_006408734.1:1477771-1480177 GCF_000296735.1 Chrysochloris asiatica
TGGTGGCATAGTTCCAGAATCACATTAACTCACAAGCCACCACAGTACTACAAACTGACAGACAAGTGGAGCAGTTGGTGAGCTTGAGCTGCTGGCCTTGCAGTTCAAATGGCTTTTTCGTCTGGCGCATTAACCCACAGTGCCACACCAGGACTCCTATTAGTCATTGTTGTTGTTATGGGTTGTATAGTCGGTTCTGACTCACAGTACAGGGTTTCCGAGGCTGTAAATCATTATGGGAGCAGAAAGCCTCATCTTTCTCCTGCAGAACAGTTGGTAGTTTCGAACTCAGACCCTGAGGTTAGCACCCTGATTTGTAAACACTACGCTATGAGAGCTCTTATTAGCCATTCTTGTTGTTAAGTGCCATTGAGTTGGTTCTGATCCATAGCGACCCTATCTAGGGTTTCTGAGGAGTGGCCAATGAGAGATACAAATCAAAATAACAATGAGATATCATCTCACACAAGCAATAACAGCGAAGTTCAAAAAAGCAGAGGACAATAAATGCCAGTGAGGATGTGGAGAGCCTGGGAAACTCCTACATTGCTGGTGGGACTGTAAAGTAGTCCAACCACTCTGGAAAACATTATGGTGCTTCCTCAGAAAGTTGGAAATGGAACTGCCTTATGTTCCAGCAATTCCTCTACTTGGTATATATCCACAAGAAATATGAGTGAGAACAAGAGTAGATATATACCCATCAATGTTCATAACAGCATTATTCACAATAACAAAAAGATGGAGACAACCTAAGTGCTCATCAGTGGAAGAATGGATAAACAAACTTTGGTACAGACACATAATAGAATGCTTTGCAGCCTTGAAGAATAACGAGGAAGTGGCAAAACACCTCATAATATGGATGAGCCATGAGTACATTATGCTGAGTGAAATTAGTGAGTTACAAAAGGTCAAATATTGCATAAGACCATTATTCTAAAAGCTTAAGAAAAAATATCCTTACTAAAAGAGAGAAAAAAAAAATTATTTGACTATTACCAGGGGTGAGAGGGATGGGACTGTAAGGTGCAAGTTAGGGGACAGTCACATCGTGGCTCAGGTGATGGGAAGGGCAATATACAAGGAAGGGGAGGGCAATACACACACACACAAAGAGTGGTTGTAAGGAAATAGTTGTACTGAGAGTGCATGAAGTCAAACCTGGATAAAGAGTACGTGAAGATTGGTAGGAACTGCTAAACTGAGAGGAAGTGAATTGGAGATTCCAATGTGGCCAAAGAATGATTGCAATGTAGGTAATAATAGCTCATGTAAGCTGAAAGGAGCAGATGTACGAAATTTACATTTCAAAGATGATACAGTTCATAAGTTTTAGGGCATGGTCATGAGAGTAGATGGCTGAAGAAAAGTGTAGGAAAATTTTAAGAAGTCAGAAAAGTTAAAAGACAAAGGTGGAGCCTGTCATCCACATGAATGTTGAAATCCCAGAGAGTGAGGACAAAAATAGAAGAGAAATGTGAGCCAGGAGCTAAACTATTTGTGAGGTAAGTAGAAAGACCAAGAGACCAGCAATGTCAGCAACAAGATTTAGAGAGGGATGTAGCCAGGGTATGAACTTCAAAAGAATAGAGGTCACTGCAAGTGGACAATAGAGAACAAGGAGAAAACTTACTTTTATCTACTGGCCCTGGAGTAGATGAGGTTTGAGAGAAAAATCAGATATTACTTGAGAGGACTGTAAAGTAAAAACATGTACTTATGTGGAAATTCTGTTTTCAGTCAAAATGTGTAAGTGGATATTCTTTGAAGATTTTGAATGCAAGGGAAGATTTTGTTATCTGTTGCTACTTATGGAGTCTTGGTGTGGTACTGTAGGATAAGTACTGAATTGCTAACCAAAAGGTCTTGCAATTTACTTTTGACTCTAGCAATATAGTCCTAAGTATTTAGTTCAATAAAAGAATTAATCATTTAAAAATAGTTTTATTTTGTTTATGAATGTTCAACAACCATTTGATTCTTTTTGGTGAGAACAATTTTGGTTGAAACTGTCTTATCACTTTAAAAAGTCTTAGTTAACACAGTGTGATTCAGTGGCTCAAAGGTCTGGTTCTCTGGTCAGTTTATTCCCATGTTGATTTTAATGGCTATTTTAGTTGAAAGAGTGATTTCACAAAAATAAGTACAAAACAGATGGAAGTACACCATTTGTTGTGCTTGCTAAATTATGATACTCATTTTTTAATTCCATCCCCAAGTATAACAACATATATCACTCCCAAAGTCAGTCAGTTATTCCTGCAAACTGATAAAGAGTTATTGTATTTTTAAATGTTTAATAAATGGGTTCAGAACTTATTGAAACTACTCATTTGGAAGATTTTTTAAAAATCCTATTTCCAAGTTTTTAGTGTACAAATATTAAGTGCTTATATTTAAATT
>NW_006408734.1:1480872-1482435 GCF_000296735.1 Chrysochloris asiatica
TCAGAGGTTCAAGCTCACCAGCTGCTCTTCAGAAACCCTATACAGGGCTGCTATGAACTGGAACCAACTCGAAAGCACTTAAAAACAACAACAGCGTGGGCAGAGGTGTGAGGACCTGCAGTGTCATACAAGATCACCAGACCCTTGGATGGCAGTCCTCTGTATTTAATCTGAAGTTTAGGCTTCATCTCTTCAGTGAGCATCTCACTGTAATGAGCACTGTTGATTGTTGAACCTTTTTCTTGTTAGTGCTCCAATTGAGAATCCCAGAAAATTGCAAGCATCAATTTTCCAGCTGATGGTTGACTTTTGAACTTTTTCTTGGTTGGCGATTGAGCATGTTCCCATTCCATACTTTGTTGTTTACACTCAGGTTCATAGTGATGAATCCATGTTTCGTCACCAGTAATGATTTTTTAAAGAAACTTTGTCTTCTTTTGAGTATAGGTCCAAATTTTGTTTGCAGATGTCCAAACGCTTCTGTTTATACTCCATGAGTTGTTTCGGAACCCATCTCACACAAACTTGTCAAAACCCAAGTCTGTCATGAATTATTTTGTAAGCCAAGACATGCCTGATTTGCAAATGATTTGCTACATAATCCACCATCACTTGTCTACTCAATAGAATCATTTCACGTGCATGCATAATTTTGTCATAAACCATGGATGTAGATGGGCATATTAATATAACCAGAGTGAGGATAATTTTTTACTTGCTCTAATCAGAATAGTCTTTTCTACAAGATATCTAGTCAACTGGTTTCTGTGTGGTAAAAATATTTTCTTGGTCATCCCTTATAAGAAAGCTTTACAAAGACTCTACTGTTATGTAAAGGTCTTTACAAAATGTAACAGCTTTGGCAACATTCTATGTATCACATAAACTATTGTTGTTGTTGTTGTTAGGTACCATCGACTCGGTACCAACTCATAGCGACCTTATGCACAGCAGAATGAAACAATGCCCAATCATGGGCCAATCTCACTACTGTTGTCACGCTTGAGTCCATCAATGCTGCTACTTGGCCAATCCATCTCGTTGGGGGTCTTCCTCTTTTTCTCTGACCCTACATCTTACCAAACATGATATCCTTCTCCAGTGACTGGTTCCTCCTGACAATATGTCCGAAGTACAAGAGACGAAGTTTGGCCATCTTGGCCTCCTAAGGAACATTCTGGCTGTACTTCTTCCAACACAATCTGTTGGTTCTATGGGCAGCGCATGGCACTTTCAATATTCTCCTCCAACATCATAACTCAAAAGCATCAATTCTTCTGTGGTTTTCCTTATTCACTGTCCAGCTTATGCGTGCATATGAAGCTATTGAAAATACCATGGCTTGGGTCAGACACACCTGAGTACTCAAGCTGACATCTTTGCTCTTCAACACTTTAAAAAGGTCTTGAGCAACAGATTTGCCTAATGCAAACTGTCGTTAGATTTCTTGACTGCTGCTTCCATGAGTGTTGATAGTTGATCCAAGAAGAATGAAGTTATTGACAACTTCAATCTTTTCCCTGTTGATAAGAATGTTGTTTATTGGTCCAGTGGTGAGGATTT
>NW_006408734.1:1485541-1486897 GCF_000296735.1 Chrysochloris asiatica
AGATTTTATGCCCAAGTTCCACTAAACCCTACTAAGGTTGAGTGCATTCTGACTCTTAGTGAATCTATAGGACAAAACTGCTCCAAAGAGTTTCCAAGACTGAAAACCTTTATGGGAGAAGGCAACTTCATCTTTCTTACCTGGAGTTACTGGGTTTGAACAACTGAACTTAAAGTTAGCAGCCCAATTTAAGTGTTATTTAACCCATTGCACAACCAGAATTACTAAAAGAAGACTAGGCATTGGATCAAGTTTTTCTGTCATCTAGAGATCTTGCCAAATACTAATAGTTTTTTTATTTTATCTGATTTTGTGTAAGATAAAGTAACAGTAGAAGTCTTAACGTAGCACAGCTATTAAGCAACAATTATATATCAGATGTAGAGTCCTGGCATGGAGTTATAGGATAAGCACTGGAATGTAAAGTCAGTTTGTATGGCAAGGTCAGTGGTTCTAACTTATGAGCAGCTCCTCTGAAACCCTATACAGGGTTGCTATGAGTCAGAACAGATTTGACAACACTTAGCAACAACAATATATCAACTGAAGTCCTGGTGTGACACTATAGGCTAAGCAATGGATTGCTAGCCACAAGGTTGGCAGTTCAAATCTACCAGCCACTCCTGGAGACCTGAAATAGGGTCACTATGAGTTGGAACCAACTCTATGGCATTTAACAACAATATATCAGACACATATAGTTGATATATGTTGTTGTTGTTATTGTTAAGTGCCATTGAGTCAATTCTGACTCATAGCAACATAGGGTTTCTGAGAAGCTGCTATTGAATTTCAAATGCTGACCTTGTGGCTCACAGTCCATTGTTGAGTGCTTAGTAAACGTGCTGCCGTGAGACTTCTACTAGTAGTTTATTAAACACCAACTATCTATCCGACACTACCATTCATCTGTCAATTTGTTGTAATGTGGTGGCTTACATGTTGCTGTGATTCTAGAAGCTCTGTCATGTATTTTAAATACCAATAGAGTCACCCATGGTGGACAGATTTCAGTAGAGCTTCCAGCCTAAGACAGATTAGGAAGAAGGAAAGGCAGATCTCTTCTGAATGGTTAGCCACAGAAAACCTTATGGAAATGCAGCAGAACATTGTCTGATAGCCCCTCAGGTTAGAAGAGCTACCTCCTCAAAGTGGAGTTGACTTTAATGACACGGATGGAGCAAAACTTTTGGGACCTTATTTGCTAATGGGGAACAATTCAAAATTAGAAGAAACAACTTCAAACTTCCATTCATAATTAGAACATGGAATGTACAAAGTATGAATCTAGGAAAATTGGAACTCATCAGAAACAAGATGGAACACGTAAAGATCAATATACAAGGCATTAGTGAG
>NW_006408734.1:1488079-1489170 GCF_000296735.1 Chrysochloris asiatica
CACACACACTTTATATCTGCTGAACGCTTCACTCTCAGCTCCAGCCCTCCATGGCTAGGTTAATTTTCATTGGCTCAGGAGTTCCTAACTCTCCCCAAACTTTGGAACAACCAGGCTTTCCTCTTCTCTCTGTCATTAGGAAGTCGACAGGAGTCTATGGAACATGTTCGAACTCAGCCCATATCAAGATCTGTCTTGAAGAGTAAGGCTCTCTGTGTCATGATAATATCTATATGCCTGTAAGGAAGATCAATTAATATTCTTCAAATTTATGCACCAACCACAAAAGTCAATGATGAAAAATTGATAAATTCTACAAATTTATTTAGTTTGAAATTGATCAAATATGTGGTCAAGGTGCATTGACAATTACTGTAAATTAGAATGCAAAAGGATCAGTAGTTGGAAAATATGGATTTAATTATAGAAATGATGCTGGAATTCACATGACAGGTATGCAAGACCAATAACTTGTTTGTTGCAAATACCATTTTTCAACAGCATAAAAGGTGAATTTAAATGTGAATTTCACTAGATGGGATACACAGGAATAAAACTGATTATATCTATGTGAAAAGATGATGGACAAATTCAATATCATCAGCAAAACAAAGCCAGGTGCCAACTGTAGAACAGATTATCAATTGCTCATATGCAAGTTCAGGTCAAAGCTGAAGAAAATTATAACAAATCTGTAAGAGCCGAAATATGATCTTGAATATATCCCACCTTAATTTAGAGACCATCTCAAGAACAAAATTTATGCAATGACCAGGGTTGTTTGGGGATGACATCAAGAACATCATACATAAAGAAATAAAAAGGCCATTAAAAACTGGAAGGAAAGAAAATACCGAAACGAATGTCAGAAGAGACTCTGAAACTTGCTTAGAAGCTAAAGCAATAAGAAGAAATGATGAAATAAAAAATCAGAAAAGAACAATTCAAAGGGCCACTCAAGCAGACAAAGTAAGGTATTATAATTAAATGTGCAAATACTCAGAGTTAGAAAATCCAAATGGAAGACTATGCTTAGCATTTCTCAATCTGAAAGAACTGGAGAAAAAGTAAAAAAAGTCAAACCTCAACTG
>NW_006408734.1:1490803-1492502 GCF_000296735.1 Chrysochloris asiatica
CTAACAACAATTATAGGAATGGTGCAGTACCGGGCAGTGTTTCTTTCTGTGCGCTTAGGGTGGTTATGAGTCAGAACAGACTTGAAAGCACCTAACGACGATGACAACATCATATAATAGACAAGGAATCATGATGTGCTATGGAATAAACTTTGGACTGTTAACTACTAGGTGGACACATCGACTAGCTGCTCTTTAGGAGAAAGAGGCTTTCTGATCCTGTAAAGATTTATAGTCTCAGAACCTTATACAGGATTGCTATGAGTCGAATCAGTTGTGAGTTTGGTTTTGGCTTTATATGTCAGAGAATGATCATATTGATGAGTTTTACTTTGGAAAAAGAAGGAATTGGGGAGGAAGAAGATGAAGAGAATGACACTAGTAGTTTATTTTTCTCATACAAAATTCATGGCTACCAAATTAGACAAAATGCTAAGTATTAGTATTTGACAAAATCTCTAGATGAAAAAGATATCTGGTCTAATGCCTAGTCTTTAGGTATGAATTATATATATTTATTAATTCATTCTATCACTATTTTTATTTTTTTGCATATATTTTCTAAGTGAGGCAACAGAGTTTCCAAGAAACTAAGGAGCTCTGGTAGCATAGTGGTTACGAATAGGGCTGCTAACCTCTGGGTCAGCAGTTCGAAACTACCAGCTGTTTCACGGAAGAAAGATGAGGCTTTCTGCTCCTGTAAAGATTTACAGCCTCAGAAACCCTATACAGGGTCACTATGAGTCGGAACCGACTCCATGGCACATAACAACAACAAGTGACTTACAAAAGATTCTGCTAGTATTTGGTGGCACAGAAGAAACAGTCACCTATGTTTTCTATTTAAAATACTTCTTTTTCAAAGGTCTTTAGTAAATTAAATGTAATTTATTCAGGAATTAAATGCTATAAAAAAAACCACTCAATAAATAACAAAAGTACTTTCAAAACAAAAAGCACAACATAACTTGTACCATCAGGGAAACGCATGAACATCTAGATTCTGAAGTCAGGAAGCAGTATGCCAAGTTCAGGAAACAGCATGCCAAGTTCAGAAAAGTCTGGTTTGTTGAAGAAAAAGCATGAGTCAAAAGAATGAAGTAATTGGAAAGATTTGCCTTGTAAGACAAACACTTTATCAGGCAAGTCCTATAATCATACAAGCAGCAACATATCATTGGTACAAAGAGTTACATAGAAAAAGAATATCGTATTGGTTGTTTGTGATTCATAACAAAATTGGCATTGGATGTAGGCCTTTAGTTCAGTGGAGAAGAAGAGTTCATTCCCTCTTTGCCTTGTACCTCAATAGCTCCTTCTTTTCTCCTGACCTCTCAGTGTTGGTGGGCCCTCTTCTCTTTCCTTCTTTTCTCATTACTCCTCTACACATCCTTTATTGAATCCTAAGGCTATGTGTCATCCTGCTACCAGGATTGTTAATTGTATCTATGCCCTGAAAGAGAGGGCTCTGCCTTCAATTGATAAAGAATAGTCAGGTGAGGCACAGGTTTCATATGCGCAAAGGTTTATGATAGGAAAGAAGTTTGCATCCAAAGAAAAGAATGGCTTAGTGCAACCCTTAACCCCTGGCTCCCCAAACAGAGGCTTTTCTGGGGTTTAAAAGGTTTTAGGTGGGAAAAACCATCATGTTTATTCATAGGGGTAGCTGGAAGTGGTCCTTGTATGAGGGCCATGCTAA
>NW_006408734.1:1492929-1501603 GCF_000296735.1 Chrysochloris asiatica
AACAACAACAACAACAACAAATCTTTGTGGGAGCAGGAAGCCTCATCTTTCTCCCTTGGAGCAGCTGATAGATTTGAACTTTTGACCTTGCGGTTAGCAACCCCACTCATAAGCTACTATGCTACCAGAGCTCCTTGTAACACATCTTGTATTGTGAAGTGCCAGCAAGTCAGATTGGTAAAGTGTTTCCAAGGAGCGGCTGGTGTGTTTGAACTACCAATTGAGGTTCAAACTGACTTTGTGGTCCAGCGTCACACCAGGACTCCATCTTACAAGGAAGTAAAATAAGGAATTTTTATGGGTGATCTTTTTTAATATCATGTCCCATTTTACAATGAAATAAAATATGAAACATATTTTCTTTTTTTAAATTAAATTTATTTTATTTTTTACTTAGAATCTATACAGCATAAACATGTACCAATTCAACTTTCCACATGCACTAGTCAGTGACATTCATTGCATTCTTTGAGTTGTACAACCTTTACCTTCCTTTTCTTAGTTTTTCCTTACTTACTAACATAAACTCACTCCTATCTAATTTTTTGAGTAGCTGCTGTCAGTTTGATCCCACATAGATAGATCTTAAAAGTGCACAATGCCTAAAGCAGACATTCTTTGCTAGTTAAACTCAAATATTGTTTGGCTTTAAGCAGAATTCAGGGAATTTTTTTATTTACAGTTTAAAGATCATCTCAGGGGAATCATTTTGGGGTTTCATTGAACCTCCATGGATCCTGAAAGTCTGGATTTAAAATATGGAATTTTTATGGCTAGTCTTTCTTAATTGCATGTCCCAGGATGTGGCTGCTCAAGTATGGGCCTGGACATGTTCTGCACATCTTCACAATTACTTAAGCAAGGAGGGGCACAGGCCTCAACATTCCTCAAGTTTTTAATCACAAGAGTTTGGTCAATAAATGGCTCATGTTTAATCTTGATTTCTGAACCCCCGTTTCTGCCTGCCACAATCCCTCATCTTTACATTGAGCTCCTGATTTATATAGCTAGCTATCTACAAAAATATTTATTTTGTATTTCTTATAAATAATTAAAATTTTATATGACCAAAATAGAATTATTGTTTGTTCCTCTCAACCCCAATTTACCCTTTTCCCAATTTTTAACAACACATTTTGTTTAAATCAAAACCCTAGAAGCTAACATTGATCTTTCCCTTCCCCTCCCTCACCTTTATACCCAATCCATCCAATTTTATTCTTCTTTCAAAATGTAGTTCACATCTGCCCACTTCTATCTCCATTCTACCACCTTGGTTCATGCCACCGTCTTCTCTTGCCCAACTTTCTTCAAAAGTCTTCTAGCTGGTGTTCCTACTTTTCTCTCATGACCCTTACAGTTGAATCTCCAGTCTGCCAGAGTCATCCTAACAAAATATAAGCCAGATTTCATCACTCTTATGCTTAAAGCCTTCCAAAAGTTCCTACTGCATTTAGATTCAAACTCTTTATTACAGTTTATAAAACTGTGTGCAATCTATTTCATGCTTGCATCTTTGTTATCATTTAAAATCATTTTTTCTTATACTGCCCTTCCCCCACCTGGTTCCTTGATTATGCTAAGCTAATTCTTGCCTTGGAGTCCTGGAATAGCACCATAGAATAAGTAGTTGACCTCAAGGTCAGTTTGAACTGCAAGGTTGGTGGTTCAAACTCATCAGTGTCTCCTCAGAAACCCTATACAGGGTCGCTATGAGATGGAATTGACTTGCCGGCACACAACAATACCAACAACAACAACAACAATTCTTGCCTCAGAGGCCAGTAAACTAGCTACTCCTTCAGCCAGGAGTGCTCTTTCCTCAGCTATTTCTGTAACTGTCTGCTTGTCATTCAGGTCAAAGCTCAAAAGTCTCAAAGGAACTCAGTTGCCTCACCTCTATAAAGTACACAAACAAACAAATCTCAAGCAGACACTCACTCTATCACCTCACCCTGTTTTATTTTCTGCATAGCCATATTATTATCTGATATTTTCTTTCTTATTTGTTTTCTTGCTGAACTAGAATACAACTCCACTGAGAAGAAGTATTTTTTCTTGTTAACAGATACTGTTAGAAAGGTATCTGCCATGATTTTATTTGAAATATCAATTACATTCTCTAGTGCATTGAAGAGAGAGTTGTAGAGATAGAATATTGTGAGCTTAATTAAAAGTGTCTCATATCTAATGCTATTTAATGAAAAAAGGGGCCATATCCAGCAACTGTTGCTCAGTAGTAGAAAAGGTGTCTAATGGAATAGCTGTTTTCTAAAGAGTCTTTATAGCTTTAGATTTCTGGTTCAGGGATGGAATGAACAGACTCAAGGAACTCTTTTGAGCATGTGCTGTGCTCTTGACAGCAATAGGAGACTAGAGGAGGAAAGATTGTGGAAGGGAGCCAACTCATTTGCCCACCTGATAATAATGTGACAGATGGGGAGACTAGAACAGAAAGAAAGTATTAAAATAGAAAGCATAGGAAAAAATATAGGTTAAAGAATTTAAATCAATTGCATAGACAGAGGTTGGATACTATAAAACATGATACATGACTTCAAGGAACTTTATAATATAAAGGTAAACCACACTCATTGCCCATGAATTAATTAAGACTCATGGCAACTCCACATATATCCGAGTAGAACTGTACTCAATCGGGTTTTCAGTGACTGAAATGACAATCACTTGTGGCACAGTGGTTAAGCACTCTATTGCTAACCTGTCAGATCTGGGGGCCGTTCTCTGTCCTATGGTGTTGCAAGGAGTTTGACTTGATTGCAACAGGTTGGGTTTGATTTAATTTTTCAGAAGTATATCTCCAGGCCTTTCTTTTGAAGTGCCTCTGGGTGGATTTGAACTGTTGGGTGGATTGGAAATGTTACTTGCACTACCCAGGAACCTTACAATATAAATGTTGTTAAGTGCCGTAGAGTTATTTCTGATTCATAGCAACCCTGTATAGGGTTCCCAAGGAGCAGCTGGTAAGTTTGAATCACCAACAATATAAACGTTGTCATTGTTGTTGCTGCTGTGGAGTTGAGGCACAATGTTGTTGTTGTTAGGTGCCATCGAGTCGGTACCGACTCATACCGACCTTATGCACAGCAGAACGAAACACTGCCTGATCCTGGGCCAACCTCACTATTGTTGCCACGCTTGAGCCCATTGACGCTGCCACTTGGCCAATCCATCTACATACATAGTTAAATGGAATCCAAGTTCTCCTTGGACTCACCTCATTTATACCTTCAGACCAAGCTACTCAGTTTTAGTTCTAAAGTAAATCCAACTCTGAAAGTATTAGTTAGAAACACAGACTCACTAAAGGTTTAATGAGAAAATAGAGGAGAAAGTCACACAGCAAAGCATCCTAAAAAATCTCCTACAAATTTTATTTATTTTTCTTATAATTGTATTTTTCCTTCTGGCTCTTCCTTTTAATCTCTTCTGCAGCTTTTCTAAAACACCTTTCTCAGACCTCCTTTTCTCCTTTCACTTAAAAATCTAACCACTTTGCATAAGACTTTCAGAAAATCAAAATCCAGTTATTAACAAAGCTATGACCTCCTATTGCTCCTGAAGGACATGTAGGGTGGTCAGCAAAGGGACATAAGGTAGAGATAATGGCTTACCTCTTATGCCACATTTACATTTGGAAAATAGAAAAGATTCCAGTGACACCAGAGTTTAGTTTTGTGATGAGGTTTAGTTGGAAATAAATCTGAAAAGGGAACTCAGAGCATAAATAGCCTTGAATGCCAATCCAAACACTGTTGCCTTTGCTTTATAGTTCAATGAGAAAATTTGAATGTTTGTGAGCAGAGATGTTTCATGATCAGATTTGCATTATGGATGATAACAGTAGGAACACAGGAAGAATAAACTACAGAAGTATCCCACTAAAACACAAACACAGGTTAGCAGCTATTTCAAAGGTCCTTAATGATGAAGATATAAAATAGAGTCGTAGAAATGACACAGATGAGACAGTTTCTGGAAACATTTTAAACTCAAGAATCTTCAGAATGTTGTTTTCTTGGATGCAGGTGGTGCAAGGGTTCCCTTGTTTCTAGCTTTTGGCAACCAGTAGGAGAGTGTTATAATTAAGTGAGTTAGAGTTACAAATAATGAATAGTTGTGCTATTTTTTGTGTGTATTTTGTGATTTGTTGTAGATAGAGATCATGATTTAGATGTCAAACCTGACAAATCTGAGTAGGAAAGCAACACGCCCACAGGAAGATGTAAAGCATTTGGAAATACAGGTGTGGGGTTTAAAGGAAAGGTCAAAGTGAGAGGGAATTGGCTGTACAGAATGAAATGTATGAGTGAAAGTTATGGAAACACATAATATGATGCATGAGCAAATGTGGAACCAGAAGAAAATACAAGCAAGTGTTATATTTAATAAAGTTGTGCAAAAAGAGAAGCAGAGAACCAGAAAGGAAAACAATGTCAATAAAAAGGAGGCTATTAGTTTTGACAAAAAGAGGATAGTATGAGAAATAGATTTTTGGGAAACAGATTTAGGAGTTTACAAGTGGATACAGAATTTTAATATAGCATAGATTTAATCACTAGGTTTAATGACCACAAACTGGCACAGTTACACACTTGTCTGTCTGTTTGTTGTACTATGGTGGTTTGTATGGTGCTGCGATGCAGGTCAAGTGTCTCAGTAACCTGTGGTATGCAGATGACACACCTTACTTGATGAAAATGAAGAGGATTTCAAACATTTCCTGATGATGATGATCAAGCACTACAGCCTTCAGTATGTATTATAACTGTGTAAAGAAAAGTCCTCCCAACTGGACCAATAAACAACATGATAAATGGAGAAAAGTTTGAAGTTGTCAAAGATTTCATTTTCCTTGGATCCACAATCAAATACTCATGGAAGAAGCAGTCTGAAACTAAATGATGAATTGCACTGTACAAATTTGCTGCAAAAGACCTCTTTACAGTTTTAAAGATGTTAGTTTCAGGACTTAGATGTGTCTAACCCAAGCCATGATATTTTCAATCACCTCATATGCATTCAGTAGCTGGTTACAGAATAAGGAAGACCAAAGAAGAATTGATACATTTGAATCATGGTGTGTTGGTGAAATACTGAATAAACCTTGGACTGTCATAAAACTGAACAAATCTGTTTTGGAAGAAGTACAGCCAGATTGCTCCTTGGAAGTAAGGTGGCAAGATTTCATCTCTGGTACTTTGGACATATTGTCAGGAAGGACCAGTCTCTGGAGAAGGACATCATGCTTGGTAAAGTGGAGATCAGTGAAAAAGATGAAGACCCTCAATAATCTGGATTGACGCAGTGGCAACAACAATGGGTTTGAATGTAGCAGTAATTGTAAGGATAATATACGACAGCAAAGTGTTTGGTTCTGCTGTGCATGGCGTTCCTGTGAGTCTGGTGAACATTGATGCAGTGATACCTGAAGGTCCAGGAACTGAGATAATATTGCTAAATCATCAACGGCACATTTGATTTTATTGCAGTAAAGACCTGTGTGATGAACTGAATACCCAAGAGCCCTTTTATGTTCCTTGGGATGTTGATAATCTGCATACAGATTTAATGTAGTTCTTTCAATATCTTTTTACTCACAGTTTAATTGATAATCAACATGTTCTATTTATCAGTATATCAATATGCCAATCCTACTGATGTTTTAGTTATAAGAAAATCACCTGTCTTATTTGTTTACATTAATAGTTTAATTTGCTTCTATGATATTATTAATCCTTAAAGTTAAAATGGGTTATAAACATTAAATATTGATTGCTGTTACTCTTTCACTGTTCAACAAATATTTACTGTGTTCTCTATTCAATTGTCTTTGCTCCTTTGTTGTTTTGGTTGTGTGCCATCCAGTCAGTTTTGACTCATAGTGACCCTGTTTAGAATATCCAAGGAGCACCTGGCAGGCTTAAATCAACAACTTTGTGATTCGCGGTCCAGTGCTTATCCTACAGTGTCACATACCTATTCATTCATTCATCCATTGAAATATCATTGTGGGCCATGTGTGAGTCAAAATGCAATGTGCTAGGAAGATAAAGACAGTCCTGATCAATCTCTGTCCTTATGACACTCTCAGTCAAGGCATAATCGTTGTTATTATTGTGTTAGGTTTGGTTGTGTTGGTACCAACTCATAGCGACCTTATGCACAACAGAAGGAAACACTGCCTGGTTGAGTTGGTTCTGACCCATAGCCACCCTGTAAAGGGTTTCTGAGAAGTGACTGGTGAGCTTGAACCACTGACTTGGTGGTTCAAACTGACCTTGCAGTCCAGGGCATTAACTCACAATGCCACATCAAAATAGAACTCCCAAAAGGAAGGATTGGTCAACTATATCAAATATGGCAGAAAGGTCAATCATGAGAAGTGAACAAAGATCATTGGAGTCTGCAGGAAGAAAATCATAAGTGACCTCAAAGAGACAGATTATCAGTGTGATGTTGTTGTTAAGTGCCACTGAGTCGGCTCCAACTCGTACCAATCCTGTATAGGGTTTCCAAGGAGCAGCTGGTGAGTTTGAACCACATACATTGTGGTTCAAACCTAATTTGTGAGTCAGTGCTTTAACCTGCAGCACTGCACCAGAGTATCAGTTTAAGTAGACCTAACTCTTGGATTCTTCATACTTTCACATATGCTTTTATGTTCAGATTCCCAGTAATACAACACAAGGGCACAGTTTTTGCTTATATGTTGAAATCTTTCTTTACTTTTCTGGTTGAGTGGACCTCAGAGCTGAACCAATCAGAGTTCTTAGTTATAAGCAGTATAAACCAGCTCTATTAAGCATAAACAGAAAAGGATATTATTAGTAAAGAATATTGGTTAGCTTGCAAAATCTCTGAAAGGACAAGAGAACCAAGCTTGGAGCCTACTCAGGTAGATAATAAGTCTGAAGTCTGAGGTTGCTAGTCCCATGAAGACATCACTGCCTAGACACTGCACCTTAAATAGAAGTCACCACTGATGGGGTCCTGGTGTGGCGGTGTGGGTTAATGTACCAGACTGCAAAGCTGTTAGAACTGCAAGGTTGGTGGTGCAAGCTCACCAGCTGCTCCTTGGAAACCTTATACAGGGTTGTTACTGGTCGGAACCGACTCGATGGCACTTAACAACAACAACTGATGAGGAACTCTAGATGCATCTGGACTGGATGCTGCACAGTCCCTGCTTCCTTGTGTCTCTGCTGTGAAGTCAAAGAGGAACCTGGTGCATTTTATGTTACCTGAAATGGAGACTAGAAAAGAAAGTATTGATGTTTATAGTGGTCAGGGCGATGTATACATCAAGATGCTTAAGATGTACAATTACCCAAATACAGAAAACGGTTCAATGCTGGGCAGTCAAAAGAAATGACAGTTAACTGTTACAAGAACTCAGAAAGACATATACAGGTATCCTTTACTTTGGTTACTTAAGCTTAGGGTTTAGAGTTAGTCCTAAACTATGTTCTTTAGTTTTTCTCTATCTTTGTGTTTTTAAGAAAAAGTAATACTACTCATTCCTGAAGAGAGAAAATAACTCGAAGATGTCAAAAGTTCCCCAAGCCCCCAAATGTCCTCTGTTGCAAAAGGCAAAACTCTAAAAGCTCATAAGTTAAAAGATTAAAGTCACATAAACAAAAAGATGCCCCCTCCAAAAAAAAAAAAAAAAAAATCCATTGGTCCATCAGCTTCCTTTAATTATCCTATAAAAGTTTTAATTCATTCCTTTTTACACAAAGTGATAAAGGCAAAGGAAGAAAGGAACATATCTACCATCGACTCTATTCTAGGCAATGTACTCTCCCCTATCTTTTCAGGAATATTTTCCTATTTCCAAAGAGTTCACCTTTATCATTATTCCTGGTGTGGGGTATTTTAAGGGTGGCTCTATATTTTACTTTTCACACCATTTTAAAAACTATTTGTCCTTAATGCCTCCCATTATTTTTCCCTAAGGAGCCCTGGTGGTTTAGTGGGTTAAGAATTGGACTACTAACTGCAATGTGAGCAGTTCAAATTCATCACCTCCATGGGAAAAAGAGGAGGCTTTTTGAATTGACTCAATGGCAATGCGTTTGCGTTAAGGTTAAGATAGGAGGAGGAAGATGTGGGAAGACCAGTGACCACAATTTAATTAAAAAATGAAGGTATATAGGATTTGTTTTCCCAGATCTTCATCTCTCTCTCTATCATTTAGTAAATTAAATTGGATTCACAGGATATATATGTATGGTGGTGATGGTTATGTTGGTTCCGACTCATAGCGACCCTGCATGAGGTTTCTGAGGCTGTAAACCTTTATGAGAGCAGAAAGCCTCATCTTTGTCCTGCTGGTAGTTTCCAACTGCTAACCTTGAGTTTAGCAGCCCAACTTGTAACCACTATGCTACCAGAGTTCCTTTACTCCTATATAGATATACATATACACGCACATACTTCTATAGGTTTTTGAAGAGCAGCTGTGGGTTTGAACTGCTGACCTTGTGGTTCGTAATCTAATGCAAGTCAGTACCAACTCATAGCAACCCTATGCACAACAAGACAAAAACACTGCCAGGTCCTGTGCCAACCGCATAACCGTTGCCACTTTTGAGACCATTGCTGCTGCCACTCTGCCAGTCCATCTAGTTGGGGGTCTTCCTTTTTTTTT
>NW_006408734.1:1502314-1504324 GCF_000296735.1 Chrysochloris asiatica
ACAACAATTTGTTATTGGATTCCTGGTATGGAAATGTAGGATCAGCACTGGACTTTGAACCACAAGGTCAGCAGTTCAAATCCACCATCTGCCCTTCGGAAACCCTATAGAGGGTTGCTATGAGTCAGAACCAACTCAATGGCACTAACAACAGCAATCTGTTATTATTGTTATATAGGAATGTTACTGATAATTTCAGTTCATATTTTTATATCCAAGAACCTTGTTGAAATCTGTTATTAGTTCTGATAGTGGATTGGAAGATTAATAGATTTAATTTAAATAGACTCAGATATTCTGTCTAGTCAGACATAGACATTGTCTGTAAGTACTGTTTTGTCTCTTGATTGTTCTAGTGAGTTTTAATGTCAATGTTTCTACTGTGTTAGCATGAAGTGTGGTATTTTGGGTCAATTTTTAATAGAGTTCTTTGTGATTACTAATTGGCTAATCGATTTTCTTAGATCATAAATGACTGCTGCATTTTATTAAATACTTTTCTGGAGCTATTGAAACTGAGCTATTCTTTCTTTTCTGCAATAATCATCCTTGGTGATAATTTTAAAGGAAGTATTCACCGCTGAATTTGTTAAATTGTATTTAGATATTTTTTTACATCTAAATTCATAATGGACACTAGCCTATACTTTTCTTCTTTGGATTTTTACATTGGCCCATCTTGATATTAAGGTTATACTAGTTTCATGAACACAGTACAACAATCTCCCTTTTATTTCTTTGTTGTTGTTATTTTAAGTGCCGTAGAGTCAGACATGACTCATAATGACCATGTTTAGGGTTTCCAATTGCCAACATGCAACTAACAGTCTGCTGCTTATCCTACATTGCCACAACTGTTCCTTGAATATTTTGTATAATAAACAAGTTATATGGTTTCTCAATGTTTTATAAAACTTACTTTAAAATAGTGCTGTCCTCATGTCTTTTTATGGAAGTAAGAAGAGATTTTTGATTACTCATTAAACTCTTTAAGGGCTGTTAGCTTAATTTTTATCAATGTTAGTTTATATTATCAATTGCAATTTATATTTTCCTTTAAAATGATCAATTCCTTCTAAGTTTTCAAATTTAATGACATAAAGCTATTCATATATTATATTCCTTTTGTTTTTACTGTAGATATACCCATATATAAACTTTGCTTGTTGTTGTTGTTGTTATGTGCCGTGGAGTCGGTTCCGACTCATAGCGACCCTGTACAGGGTTTCCAAGGCTTCAAATCCTTACGGGAGCAGAAAGCCTCATCTTTCTCCCACAGAACAGCTGGTAGTTTCAAACTGCTGACCCTGAGGCTCGCAGCCCGATTCGTAACCACTACGCTACCAGAGCTCAAAGATCATAATTTGTTTCTTTTTTTCTTAAAGCTCACAAAATATATTTCTGTATTTTTTTTAAAAAGATTTTGTTGTGAATTGAGTGATATTTTACATGAGATAACATCAGTTTTGCACTCATCCTATCATACTTCATTTCATTGCAATGATTAAAATCCCCTTCATGCATCATCATTCAACAGTGTTTGCTTCTATCCCCCGCCCCCCCTTTTTTTTTTTATGTACATAGAAACACTCAGGAATATATAATCATTTAAATAACCAAAGGGCACATTCTGTAAGCCTGCTTCCTGCAACGCTACACACAACCTTTCTCTTTCACAGTCTAGAGTCCTCAGCTGCTCTGTCTCTCCATGTCATCATCTCTTCTTCCTTCTCTGGTGTTACTGTTTCTCTGGGTAGGCTCCTGAATTCAGCTCGTGCTCTTCTCCCTTGATGGTCCTAGGGTCCTCTGTTCCTGGACTATAATATTACTCCCTCCTTTTTGTTACAAAACTTCCACCTTTACAGCTGTGACAGTCACAATTAGTCATGATAACAATTTCTCATTATTGTAATTCTCAACTCTTGAGTGTCATTTGGTAACTTTGAATTTCTTTCTGCTATTGTACTGAAAAGGAACTTGTAATTTACTCCCACAAAAAAATTCACAAAC
>NW_006408734.1:1505208-1514631 GCF_000296735.1 Chrysochloris asiatica
AATGGGGTAAGATTTCCCAATGAAATTCTTGTAGGTGGGCCCTTTAACATTAACAATCTTTCAACATGTAAAGAATGAGCAAGTATGTTGCACTGATGGAAATAAATGATTCATTCAACTTTCCTGGACTCTTTCATCAATGCAGTTTTGAATTTTCTAAAACTTCTTCATAATTATTGTTATTGTTGTTAAGTCCTTTCAAATCAATTCTAACCCATAGCAACCCTGTACAGGGTTTCCAAGGAGCAGCTGGTGGGCTTGAACACTCAGCTTTGTGGTTTGCTGCGACACACCGGGAGTCCCCATAATTGTCATGTTATCTCTTTAGGATCCACAGTTGCCATAACCTTTTGAGCTGACCTCTTTGCCTGGCTGACCCAACAGATTACTTTAGAAGCCACTGTTTTGATTGGACCTATTTTTTTTGAAGGCATCCTAAGGAGACTAAGAAAACTGTATTATTGAGAAAACTTTTCTGCAACCATTCACTGATCTCAGAGACATATTTAATCACGTTAAAGAAAAAATTTTTTGGAATAAATCTGGGCATATTTGAACTGCAAGAGTACTAGCAATACTTTTTCACTTACCTTCCTATGAATGAATATCAAACATAAGATATTTTTTGAGGGTTTACTTTGGGGATATTTTATTTTATAATCCCAAACTAATTTTTAATGAAAATGTCATAGTAGGTAAATTGTAACAGTTCTTCCTGTTCTAAAAGGATTCTAAATTTTTAAGTATTCTGTAGTATTGTTAATTATTTCGATATTGCTTATTGAATATTATTAATTATTTCAGGGCAAGGAGATAATAATAGGATAATGTCTAAGAATTTTCACTATAGAAAGTATCACTAGCTTTTATATGTTGTTGAATTCATTAAACTGAATTCTATCCTACTCCCATGGAATCCTGTAGTGGACTGAATGGTAACACCTAAAAAGATATTTAAACCTCTGAATTATTGTTGTTGTTAGGTGCCATTGGTTCCAACACATAATTACCCTGTGGACAACAGAAAGAAACAGTGCCTGGTCCTGCTCCTTCCTCACAATTGCTGTATTTGAGCCCATTTTTTTCCTGTTGTACTGATAGATCTCATTGTGGATTTTCCTTTTTTTCACTGACCCTCTACTTTACCAAGCATGACTTTTCAAGACAGTTCTGACTCACAGAGACCCTGTATAGGGTTTCCAAATGGTGGCTGGTGTCAACCACTGGCCTTGTGGTTCATTGTTTTATCCCACACCCAGACTCCTAATGGTGGTGGTTATGCACCTTGGAGTCAGTTCTGACTCATAGTGACCCTGTACAGGGTTTTTGAGGCCATAAATCTTTGAAGTGCTGGGTTGGTTTTTATAAAATCTCTCAAATTCTGTTTATTGTGGAAAGTCTTGATAGCACCATCGTATTTGATTGATAGTTTTGCTGGATAGACAATTCTTGGTTGACAGTTTTTTTTTTTTTTCTTATAGGGCTTTGTATATGTCTCCCCTTGCCTTCTTGCCTGCATGGTTTGTGCTGAATAGTCAGAGCTTAACCTAATTTGCTTGCCTTTATAAGTGACATTTCTCTTCTCCCTGGCTGCTTTTAGTATCTTTTTCTTGTCTTTGATTTTGGAGAGCTTGATTATTATGTGTCTTGGTGACTTTCTTTTGGGGTCTATTCTTCATGGGGTATGTTTGGCTTCTTGAATGTTTATCTTCTCATCTTTCAAGATATTAGGGAAATTTTCTTCCAGAAGCTCTTCAACTATCTTCTCTGTGGATTTGTCTGATTCTTCCTGTTCCGGAATGCCAATAATTCTTAAGTTATTTCTCTTCATGTTATCCAGCATGAATCTTAGACTCTGTTCAGATTTTTTTTATCCTTTTTTCTGCTTACTCTTCTATTTTAGCAGTATTGAGAGATTTGTCTTCCAGCTCGCTAGTTCTGTGCAGAGAGCTTGGGCAGTGCAGCGACTGCGAATGAGGCCACGAACTGCAAGGTCAGCTCGAAACCACCAGCCGCACTGTGGGAAAAAGGCAAGGTGCTCCGCTCCTGCACAGACCCACAGCCCTGGAAACTCGCATAGGGTCGTCTTTAGTTGGAACCTACTCCACCGGTCACTGCCATGAAGGGTCCTGCTGGGGAAACTTTTAGGTCAGTGGCTCCGTGAGTGACATCGTAAGTTGCTGCCAAGCTCCCTCTCTCTGTACCATGGAAAACTGTCCCGCCTGATGTCCAGGCTGAGCAATGCAGGTGGGACAGGGAGAAATGTGTAGTCTCCTGCATCTCTGTTGTTTTTTTTTTTTTTGCAAATGCCTCTGCACTGCTTTTAACACGGTTTTCTGAGCCAGAATAGCTTTAGCCCTGCCCTCTAAACTCTGCCAGGGTGGGGTAGTTGCTGAGGGAGTTCCATCTCCAGATTCCTAATTCACAGTATTTTCCTTAATATTGTGATTTTTTTCACTTGTGAGTGTGGGAAACTGACATCCTGGATCTTACGGTAGATCTTGAGCTCTGGAGTTGTTCTTTGAGCACTTCCTTCATGAGATTCCCCCTCCCTTCTCACGGGAGAGTACCCTACCTTATTTTCTTTGCTATCGCCCAAACTGGAAGTCCCGAGGCCATAAATCTTTATGAGAGCAAAGCTGCTGACCTTGAAATTCACAGCCCGATTCATAACCATTTCCGATATCAGAGCTCCTAAATTAGGACAGGACTCCTAATGCTGTTGCTGTTATGTACCATGGAGTCGGTTCTGACTCATAGGGACCCTGTACAGGGTTACCGAGGCTATAAATCTTTACGGGAGCAGAAAGCTTCATCATTCTCCCAGGGAACAGCTGGTAGTTTTGAACTGCTGACTGTGAGATTAGCAGCCCGATTTGTAACCACTATCCTACCAGGAGTCCTTGGACTCCTAATAGAATGTATTAAGTAAGAGAGATGAAGTCTTGCCATGCTCCCTTCTAAGGAATAATCCAGCCATACTTCTTCCAAAATAGATTTGTTCATTCTCTGGCAATCCATGGTGTATTTGATATTTTTCACAAACATCTCATTTCAAAGGCATCTTTTCTTCTCTAGTCTTCCTTATTCTTATTGTCCAGCTTTCCCATGCACATGAGGCAATAGAAAATAACTTGGCATGGTTCAGGTATACCTTAGTTCTCCAAGTGACATATTTACTCATTAACACTTAAAAGAAGTCTTTTACAGCAAATTTTCCCAATGCAATGGTGGTGGTGTGCCATGGAGTCGGTTCCGATGCATAGTGACCCTGCACAGAGTTTCTGAGGCTACAAATCTTATTTGGAGCAGAAAGCCTCATCTTTCTCTTGTAGAACTTCTGGTAGTTTAGAACTGCTGACTGTGAGGTTAGCAGCCCTACTTGTAACCACTGCGTTACCAGAGCTCCTTGTGCATTACATCACTTAATTTTTTTGACCACTGTATCCATGAGCACTGATTGTGAATCCAAGTAAAATGAAATCTTTGACAATTTCAATCTTTTCTCCTATTATCATAAAGCTGTTGATTGGTCCAGTTGTGAGGAGTTTTGCTTACTTTATATTGAGGTGTAATTCCTACTGAAGGCTTTATTCTTTGATCTCCATTAGTAAGTACTTTAATCCTCTTCACTTCCATCAAGTAATGCTGTGTCATCTGCATAACAAAGGTTGTTAATGAGCCTTTCTCCAATTCTGATACTACGTTCTTCATATAGTTTAACCTCTTGGATTAGTTACTCAGCATGCAGAGTGAATAAGCATAGTAATAGGAGACAACCATCACACACACCTTTTCTGATTTTAAACCACTCAGTATCCCCTTGGAGTCCCAGTGTGGTAATGTGGGCTAATGTACTGGACTGAAATGTCATTTTAACCACAAGGTTGGTGGTTCAAGCTCACCAGTCACTCCTTGGAAACCCTATACAGGGTTGCTACGGGCCGGAACTGACTCCATGGCACTTAACAACAACAACAACAATATCTGTTTGTTTGTCTGCCTCTTTATTGGTGTATACGTTCGTTATGAGCACAGTTAAATGTTCTGGAATTCCAATTCTTCACAATGTTACCCATAGTATGTTACAATTCTTCACAATGCTACCCATCAATAAAGCACAAGTAAACATCTTTCTGGTAGCGTAGTGGTTACAAATTGGGCTGTGAGCCACAAGGTCAGCAGTTCAAAACTAACAGCTGTTTCATGGGAGAAAGATGAGGCTTTCTGCTCCCGTAAAGATTTACAGTCTCGGAAACCCTGTGCAGGGTCGCTATGGGTCGGAACTGACTCCATGGCACATAACAACAACAACAAAAAAAACATCTTTCTGGAGTCCTGGGATTGTACTGCAGATTAACGCGCTGGACTACAAGGTCAGTTTGAACAGAAAGTTTGGAGGTTCAAGCTTACCAGTCGGTCCTTGGAAATCCTATATAGCGTTGCTATGAGTTGATGGCACTTAACAACAGCAGCAAGACATCTTTCTGGTATTCTCTGATGTTATCAGTTGTTGTTGTTAGGTGCCATTGTGTTGGTACTGACTCATAGCAACTCTATGCACAACAGAATGAATCACTGCTCCGTCTTGCGCCAAACCGTCTTGAGCCCACTGCTGCAGCCACCATGCCAATCCATTTCATTGGGAGTCTTCCTATTTTCTCCAACCCTCCACTTTACCAAACATGATATCCTTCTCCAGATCCTTTCTGATAATATATCTGAAGTATGAGAGACAAATTTGGCCATCCTGGCTTCCAAGGAGCATTCTGGCTGTACTTTTTCCAATAGAGATTAATTTGTTCTTTTGGCAGTCCACGGTACTGATATAGCTTCCAGAATCACAGCAACCTGCAAGCCTCCACAGTACGACAAAATGACAGATGAGTGATGAGATGTCAGTAGTAATATCCTTAAATCCACATCCTTTTCTGAATATGGATTGAATTTCTGGAAATTCTCTTCAATGTACTATTGCATCTGTTATGAATTATTTTCAGCAAAATGATACCTATATGTGATATTAGTGATATTGCTCAATAGTTTCCATATTCCTTGGGTCATCATTCTTTGGAATGGGTACATTATGTATCTCTTCTTCCAATGGGTTGGCCAGGTAATTTCTTGGCATAGAGGAGTGAGTGCCTCCAAAGCTCCATCAGTTTGCTGAAACAATTCAATTGATTTTCCTCCAATTCTTGTACACTTGTTTTTCACCAATGCCTTCAGTGCATTTTAGACTTGTTACAAGACTATTAGTACTTGGTCATATGCTACTTTTTAAAAAATTTTCATTGTTAATTGAGTAAAAGGTTACAGGGCAGATCATCAGTTTTACATCCAACAAATCATATATACTTTGTTTCATTACAATGGTTATAATCCCCTCCATGTACCATCAGTTAACAATATTTCTCCGTATTCATCTTAGCTCTTAAAAACAAAACAAAACAAAACAAAAAAACACTCAGGCATATATAATAATTTAAACCACCAAAGGTCACATTCTGCAAGCCTGCCTCCTGGCCGCCAGCTCTCAGTCTGCCTCTTTATATGAATCTAGAGTCCTCAGCTGCTCCTTCCCTCCATGTCCCTATCTCTACCTCCATCTTTGGTGTTGCTGCTTCTCTGGATAAGGTCCTGCATACCTTATGCTACTTTAAAAAATGGTTGTACAACAACAATTTTTTTCTTGATATAGTGACTCTGTATTCCTGCCATCTTCTTTTGATGCTTCCTGTTTCATTCAATATTTTGCTCATAAATCTTTTAATATTGAAGTTCTAGGCTTGATTTTACACTACTCTTCTGCCACTTTATTATACTGTCATGGCTTGCATGTTGCTGTGATGTTGGAAGCTATGTCACCAGTATTTTAAATACCAGCAGGGTTGCTCAAGGTGGACAGGTTTCAGCAGATCCTCCAGACTAAGACAGACAAAGAAGACGGAGAGGTGACTGCTTCTGAATGTTTAATCACTGAAAATCTTATGAATAGCAGCTGAACATTGTCAGATGTAGTGCTGGAAGATAAGCCTCTGACATTGGAAGGTACCCAAAATATGACTGGGGAAGAGTTGTCTCTTCAAAATAGAGTTGACTGTAATGACAGGAATGGAGTAAAGCTTTTTGGACTTTCATTTGCTGATGGGGCACAATTCAAAAAGAGAAGCAGCTGCAAATATCAATTAACTGGAACATGAAATGTACAAAGTATGAATCTAGGAAACCCAAAATTTGTAAAAAAAAAAAAAAAATGTAATGGAACCCATATAAATTGATATCGTAGGAATTAATGAGCTGAAATAGACTGGCATTGGCCACTTTGAATTCAAAAATTGCATGATTTATTATGTTGGGATTGACAAATTCAAGAGGAATGACATCAAATTCATAGTTTAAAAGAACATCTCAAGGTTTATTTGACAGTACAATGTTGTCTGGGAGAGGTTAATATCCAAACACTTACAAAGAAGACCAGTTAATGCCACTGTTACTCAAATTTACCTACCAACCACTAAAGCTAGTGATGATGAAATTGAAGAAATCTACCAACTTCTTCAGTCTGAAATTGATCAACCATGCAATCAAGATGTGTTGATAATTACTGGTGATTGGAGTACAATGATTGGAAACAAAAAGGATCACTTGTTTGGAAAATGTGGACTTGGTGACAAGGCTTAACTTGCAATATTGAGAGGTTATATGGGGAAAACATTGAATGATGCAGAAAACATCAAAAGAAAATGGAAGGAAAATACAAGGTTGCTATATCAACAAGAAACTGTCGATGTTTCACCATTTCAAGAAGTGGCATATGATCAAGAGTCAATACTACTGAAAGTAGAAAATCTAATGTTCACTGAAGACATTGATGAAAAGCAAGACTCTGGAACTGATGAAATACAAGTTGAAATCTTTCAACAAATTGATGAAGCACTCACTCACCTGTGCCAAGAAATTTGGAAGACAGCTACCTGGCATTGTGATTGGAAAAGATCCATGTATGTGCTCATTCCGTACAGAAATCACCCAGTGGGATGCAAATATCATCAAACAATATCATTAATATTGCATGCAAGAAATTTTTTGCTGAAAATAATCCATAAACAGCTGAGGCAGTACATTGATGGAGAGTTGCCAGAGGTTTAGGCAGGATTCAGAAGAGGATGTGGAATGAGGGATATCATTACTGACATCAGATGGATCTTGACTGAAAGCAGAGAATATCAGAAAGATATTCCCCTTGCTTTATTGACTATGCAAAGACTTTCAACTATGTGGATCACAGCAAGCTATAGATAACATTGCGAAGAATGCACATTCCAGAACACTTAATTGTGCTCATGAGGAGCCTGTACATAGACCACAAGGCACACTGAATGGCTTAATATCAGGAAATGTGTGTGCCAGGGTTGTATTCATTCACCATACTTATTCAATCTGTATGCTGAGTAAATAATCTAAGAAGCTCAATTATACAAAGAAAAAGACCCTTTTCTAGTCTGCTCTTAGTCTGGAAGTTGATCTGAAACCTGTCCACCACAAGTGACCCTGAAATATTTGAGAAAGCAATGGCATAGCTTCCAGTGGCATCAAGATTAGAGAAAGAGTCATTAACAACCTGTAATACGCAGATGATAAAACCTTGCTTGCTGAAATTGAAGAGGACTTACTAATGAAGATCAAAGACTATAACCTTCAGTATGGATTGCACATCAATGTAAAGAAAACAAAAAATCCTCACCACTGGACCAATAAATAACATCATGATAAATAGAGAAAAGGTTGAAGTTGTCAAGAATATAATTTTCCTTTGATACACAATCAATGCTCATGGAAGTAGCAGGGAAGAAATCAAACAATACATATTTCACTAGGCAAATCTCTGCACAAGATCTCTTTAAAGCGTTCAAGAACAAAGATATCACTTTGAGAACTAAGGTGTGCCTGACTCAAACCATGTTTTTTCAATAGCCTCATATGCATGTAAAAGTTCAACAATGAATAAGGAAGACTGTAGAAGCATTGATGCATTTGAGTTATGGTATTAAAGAAGAATATTACAAATACCGTGGTCCATTACTATCTGGGTAAAAGGAGCTCTGGTAGTGTAGTGGTTACGAATTGGGCTGTGAACTACAAGGTCAGCAGTTTGAAACTACCAGCTGCTCTGCGGGAGAAAGACAAGGCTTTCTGCTCCCGTAAAGGTTTACAGCCTCAGAAACCCTGCACAGGGTCATTATGAGTTGGAACTGACTCCACGGCACATAACAACAACATATGTATACACAAGCATAGATTTACTCCATCTATGCTATTAAAGTTGACTTCTGACTTTGGGTGCCTTCCAACTGAGGAGGTCATTTTGGTTGTATATCAGACAATGTTGCACTGCTACTCCTAACGTTTTTCAGTGTCTAACTTTTTAGAATTCGTCTGTGTCTCCTTTTTTCTAGTCTGGAAGCTGAGCTGAAACCTGTCCACCATGAGTAACTGTGAAATATTTGAGAAGTCAATGGCATAGTTTCCACTATCACAGCAACATAAAAGTCACAGCAGTATGATACACTAAGCAACAGGGTGGCAACTGAGTCCTTGGAACCTGTGAATATTACCATAAAGTGTCTAACAGTAAACTGTATGTGGTTAAAGATGTGATTAAGTAAAGAATATTTATAGAAAGGACTTACTCTGGATTATTCTAGTAGGCACTCCATGCAATCACATTTATCCTTACGAGAGAAAGACAAAGGGAGTTTTTACACAGGCACCTAGAAAAGAAGGTGATGCGAAGATGAAGGCAGAGATGGAGTGAAATAGCCACAAGTCAAGGAATACCAACAGACACAAGAAGCTGACAGAGGCAAGGAAAAGATTCTCCAATAGATCCTCGAGAGGCAGCGCAGTCCTGCCAAGACCTTGATATCAGACTTCTGGCCTCTGGACTGTGAAAGAACTTCTGCTATTTTAAGACACTACATTTGTGGTAAATTTTTATGGCAATCACAGGAAACCAACAAAGATACATTAAATTAGATAATGTCAAAATAATGACTTTTCCCCCCTCAGAAAATAGCCTAATTAACATATATTAACATTTTAAACTGTAACCTAGAAAATGGTGAGGATCATTTATACTTTTAGAAAACTGCCTACATTCAAAGTTTTTTGTGTGTTATTCAATGAAAGTATTATCATAATGGTTTGGTAGGTATCCAAAAATTAAGTTCTCTTTCTCATTTAAATTTTGCTTTGCTTTTTATGCAGTGACAAAATGCAAATGTTCCTGATAGGTACATTCATGTTCAAATTCATGAAAATATTCTCAAATGTCTTGTGATTTATTATGAACATAACCTTTGTTGTTGTTGTTAGGTGCCATTGAATCAGTACCGACCCATAGCAACCTTATGCACAGCA
>NW_006408734.1:1516626-1518232 GCF_000296735.1 Chrysochloris asiatica
TTTTTTTTTTCTCAATTGGATGTAGACAGAGTGGGAGCTATTTAAAAAATATGCAGCATTGTAGCATAAGCACTGGACTGCTAACCACAAGGTCAGTAATTTAAACCCAACAACCACTCCTGGGAAACTCTATATAGGATCACTGGTGAAACTTAAAAATAACAATGTGCTGTTTTGGGAGTTTTTATTACTTTTATTAAGCCAAATGAAATAATAAAAATAATGTCTTTTTTTTTTTTTTTTTTTTTTTTTTTTAAACCAAGGTAGATAAAATGACTATAACTTTCTAGTTTCAGATATAGGAGATGTATTCTTGAAAGTAATTATCATGGTAACCAAACAGAAAACCTCATATAAAATGATAATGCAGAATTATTTTACTTGTTCGTGAATAGCTCGTTTAGCGTTAGCATTTTGGTTAAAATTCTTGAGCACAGTCATTTAATGTGCTTGTTTTGTAGAAGCTCTTCTCCCTGAAGAATTTTTCAGAATATTGCATCAGCTTGCGTTTCCCAGGTTCCCATTCCTGAGAATTTGAATAGAGACTCCCAGAGAGATTATAGCTAAATGAGACCTCATTATCTGAATGCATTTGATATCTCCTTTCTGGCCTTGATTATCAAGGTAATTCAATGCGTCCCACAAACATCATTTTAAGTAATCAATAGAGAAAACATATATATATATATATATATTTAAAAAGGACACATAACTATTACAAAAGAAAAACAATGTATTCTATCTTCATTGGAACAATAATTAAAACAGAATCTAACTGATTTGTACTACTTGTGTATGGTTTCACACACACACATTATACTACTTGCATGTCTTATGAATAAATGGAGTAATTTAGTACAAAATTTCCTCACATTTCCTAATTAGACATTAACATAAATGAGACGATTATTTCCCCTGTATATGTTCCATCCCAGTAGTGCAGTAGTTAAGCAATTAACTGCTAACCTAAAAGTTGGTGATTTGAACCCACCAACCATTCCTTGGGAGAAAGATATGGCAATCTACAGTTCTACTCTGTCTTTTAGGGTCACTATGAGTTTGGTTTGATTTGTATATATTCCATAGACCTTGTCAGTTCTACAAAAAATATAACAAAATCTATAGAAAGCAGTCACTCATATCTGCCAAGAAACTTGGAAGACAGATACCAGGCCAACTGATTGGAAGAGTTCCATATTTGCGCCCATTCCAGAGAGGTGACCCAATGGAATGAGGAAATCATCAAACAAAATCATTTATATCACAAGCAAGTAAAATTTTACTGAAGATAATTAAAAAAACAACTGCAACAGTACATCAACCAGGAATTGCCAGAAACTCAAGCTGAATTCAGAAGAGGATGTGGAATTAGGGATATCATTGCTGATATCAGATGGCTTTTGGCTGAATGCAGAGAGTACCAGAAAGATGTTTACTTGTGTTTTATTGACTATGCAAAAGTTTTTGACTGTGTAGATCATGACAAACTATGTACAACATTGAGAAGAATGGGCATTCCAGAACACTTGGTCTGTACACAGAACAAGAAAGATTCACTCAAACAGAGCAAGGAGATACTGAATGGCTTAAAATCAGGAAATGTGTG
>NW_006408734.1:1519243-1522459 GCF_000296735.1 Chrysochloris asiatica
ACAAGCTCATGGCAACCCCACGTGTTGCAAAGTAGAACTGTACCCCATTGGATTTTCAAGGTTGTGACCTTTTCAAGACAGATCATTGGATTTTTCTTTCAAGGCACCTCTGATTGGATTAACCCCACCAAACTTTTAGTTAGTTAGAAAGTGCTTAACAGGTTGCTACACAGAAGTCCTTCAAACTGTCAATGATGATATAAAACAGCATATTACAGATGCAAAACTATCTTCTTCATTACTGAGAGAATTTGGATTTAATTGATTACAATTCCAAAACCTTTTCCAATCACCTAGATTTTCTTACCGTGTACTTGTAATTGCAGGATATTTGGGGGCTTTATAAATTAATGATCCTTTAGCTCTGAAATGTGTTTATGCAGACAGATGTTAAACTTTAATTTATACCGTAGTTGGGACCATAAAGTTTTACAGTTGTTCAATAATGTAATAGAAAATGTTGACCTTGTTGTTGTTGTTACGTACCATTGAGTTGGTACCGACTCATAGCAACTCTATGCACAGCAGATTGAAACACTGCTCGAACCTGGGCCAACCTCACCACTGTGCCATGCTTGAGTCCATCAATGCCGCCACCTGGTCAATCCATCTCTTTTTTGATTGGCCAGGTGGCGGCATTGGAAAAAGAGGTCCTCCTCTTTTTTTCTGACCCTCCACCTTACCAAACATGATATCCTTCTCCAGGGACTGGTGCTTTGCTCTTTGCCAATTCCCTTAATTCACCTTGAACTTCCTCCTTCAGTATTATTGGCTCTTGATCATCTCTCATACTTCAGACATATTATGAGGAGGGACCAATCCCTGGAGAAAGATATCATGTTTGGTAAAATGGTGAGCTAGAGAAAAAGAGGAAAACCGCCAATGAGATGGGTTGGCACAGTGGCAGCAGCAATGGGCTCAAACATAGCAACGACTATGAGATTGGCACAGGACTGGACAGTGCTTCATTCTGTTGTGCATAGCATTGCTATGAATCAGTGCAGACTCGCTGGCACAACAAAATGGCTAATGATCGTGAGCATTCCTTCATATGCTTGTTAGCTGCCTTAATATCTTTTTTGGTGATGTGTGTTCATATCCTCTGCCCATTTTTAAATTGAATTATTTTTCTTCTTCCTGTTGAGGCGTTGAAGTATTCTGTAAATTTTGGAGAGTAGTCCTTTGTCTGATAATGTCTCTGCCAAACATCTTTTCCCAGTCTGTAGATTCTCTTTTTACTCTTTTGGTGACATCTTTTGCTGCACATAAGTGTCTAATTTTTTGGAGGTCCCAGTCACCTATTTTATCTTCTGTTTTTGTGTTTTCAATTATGCTTGATAGTATATTTATGCCATGTATCAGAGCTTCTAAGTTTGTCCCTATTTTTCACTGATCATCTGTATGGTTATAGGTTTTGCATTTCAGTTTTAAATCCACATTAAGATCTTTTATTGTGTATAGTGTGAAATATGGGTCCTATTTCATATTTCTGCAAATGGATTTCCAATTTTGCCAGCACCATTTGTTAAAGAGACTATGACCTACCCATTTAATACATTTTGGCTCTTTATCTGTTATCAATTAACTGTAGGTGGATGGATTTACTTCTGGATTCTCAATTATGTTCCATTGATTTTTGTGTCTTTTGTTGTACCAGTACCAGGCTGTTTTTACTACTGTGGCTGTGTCGTTGGTTTTGAGATTGACATGGGAGAAGCCTCCTACTTCTTCCTTTTTTTTTAATTAATGCTTTGCTTTTCGGGATCTCTTTCCTTTCCATTAAAGTTAGTGATTAGTTTTTCCATCTCCTTAAAGAATATAATGGAATCTAGATTTGTATTGCATTACATCTTTATGTTGCTTTGGTTAATGTTGACGTTTTCACAATGTTAAGTCTTCCTGTCTGTTCAGCACGCCTTTTTTGGTTTCTTAAAGTAGTGTTTTGTAATTTTCTTTATATAGGTCTTTTGTTTCTCTGGTTAGATTTATTCCCAAGTATTTAATCTATTGGGTGCCTATTATAAATGGTATTGGTTTCCTGATTTCTTCCCAGAGTCCTCTTTATTTGTGTGAAGGAATCCAATTGGTTTTTTATGTTGAATACCACTTTGCTGAATCTACCAATGAGTTCCATTAATTTTCTTGTGGAGTCTTTGGGATTTTCTAAGTATAGGATCATATCATAGACAAATAGAAAGGGCTTTTCTTCTTCTTTGCCAATTTGGATTCCTTTAATTAAGGAGCCTTAATTTAAAATTATTTTTTAGTTAACAGAAAATCAAGGAAAAATATTTTCAGAGATGTTCAGACCCTGGTGTTTTGGAAGATACCACATTGGCAGATTGTATACCACATTGTATAGATTGAAATGGGTAGAAATTAGTGGCTGGGTATCCTGTTTAGTGACTAGTGCAATATTTCAGGTAATAAATAATAAAAGTCTAGAGTAAGTTCATGGCAAATTAAAGGCATATGAATCAGAAACCAAAAATAGCTTAAGCAGAATGAAAAAAACATATTTAAAAGTCAATTAGACATAGAGAAAGAGAGAAAAATGTAGGGCGACTCTGAGCTTTCTAATTTGGGAGACTAGATAAATGATAATGCCGTTAACTATAGCAATTAATACAGAAAGAAAAGAGGATTGGGGACTTTAGGCAAGATGGTGGACTAGGCAGACATGTACACAGACCCTCTACAACACAGATACAAGAGCCCAAATGAAACAGACATAGATGAAAATCCTGAAACACTGAACATCAAAGGAAAGGCTAGAGAACTGTACTGGGTGCTTGCTGGGAGAAGAAGCTGAACAAGGATGACAAGAGAGGGAGACAAACTAGTGAATGGTTAGCCAGACTTTACACAACAGTCTTGTGAGCAGGTTCCCTCTTGAAAGCAACAGAAGGTGGTAAGCAGATTCACACACACAACAGGAAAGGTGTGATTTCTTATTTTCCCTCATGCTTCCCTGGTGACCAAAGGTGTGGCCAGCTCCCACCCTCATCCATCCCCAGTGCAAACCCTGCTCACCAGGAGTTCAGAGCCAAGTGGTCAGGAGCCACGTCAGTGTGAGGCAGAGCCAACTGTGCTGCTTTGGTGACTTACTTTGGTGACAAGATTCAGGTGGGCCAATAGGAACTCCATCTAGAGCCAGAAATTCTTCTGTCACATCTCTCCTACACACACCTCATGAGATCCTTAACTGTACAGGAG
>NW_006408734.1:1522899-1524966 GCF_000296735.1 Chrysochloris asiatica
TGTGAATTATGTGATAGTTTACATGGGAGAACATTAGCTTTACATTCATCCTATCATACATATATTATTTCATTGCCATTGTTACAATCCCTGCCATGCATCATCAACCAACCAAAGGGTATACCCTGCAAGCCTGCCCCCTGGTCATCAGGGAGAAGTTCAGCCCCTCTCCCTCTCTGGGTCTAGAGTTCCCAGCCATTTCATCTCTCCATGTCATTGTCTCTGTCTCCATCTCTGGTGTCAGTGTTTCTCTGGGTAGGGTCCCACATTCTACTATTCTCACTTGATGGCCCTAGGGACCTCCACTCCTGGACTGCAAAGTCAATCACTCCCCTCCTTTTGTTACAAAACGTCTACCTTTACATTTCCAACCTTCACAGTCAGTCCTGATAACTATTTTACACAAGAGACCTATCCCCATATAGTCTCATCAGCCCTGTCCAGACAGATTGGATACTACTAAGTGGAGATTCTACCTTCCTATGTGCTCTCTGAATCTAGATTCCCTCTTGAAAGCTTGTAAGCCAGTCACTTCTTGCCTTTGTTAGCCTCCCCCTCCTTTTCCTCTTTTGTCTTTATAGTTATTATATTTCCTCTTCTGGTTACCACCTTTTTTTTTTTTTTTCTTCTTGTTATTATTTTCTCTTCTAATTGTTGGCTCCTTTTTTGCTTATTCTGTTTGTTTGTTTTTTCTTGTGTTTGGGGGGAAGGTTTTCTCTTTTCCATCTAAAAGGAGACAGCAACTGTGTCCATATGGCCCAGCCACAACTGTACCTTCTGAAGCCCCACCCACTGAGCAAGAGCCAGTACAGGATCATCTGCCACCTGATCAATTATAGACAACAGTCAAAACCAGCCAAACTCACCATAATATGAGGTGCACACATAGCAAACAAACATGGTATACACACTTACATTCTCTAACTACAACCACAGGAGACAGTTGGTGAGAGCTGAAGAACACATCAACATACAATCATCAATTAAATACAAAATACAACAACCCCACAATGCCCTGTAGACAATAGACAATGTTAACTCACACAAAGAAACAAGAGAGAATAGCTCAAACAAATGACCAAGATGCAAAGTCAAAAATAGTTTCTGAGGAAGAAAAGATAAAGGAACTAACTGAAATAGAATTCAAAAGAATGATATTTAAATACCTCCAAAGGATTGATAGAAAGATCAAAGAAAGCAAGAAGACCACAGAAAAACACTGTAGAAGAATTCAGGAAAACACTTTAAAAACAAACAGACAAAATAAAAACAACATTTGAAATAATACAAAAACTGCAATCAAAAATTAAGACAATTAATACTAAGATTTCAGAAAGAGACAATACATAGAAAGGGCAAAGGAATAGATTCAAAGCAAGGAAAGTCCGAATTGATAAGCTTAAAGATAAATCTCTCAATACTAGTATGCTAGAAAAAAAAAAACTAGAAAAAAGAATGGAAAACTACAAAGAAAGCCTAAGAATTGTGTGGGACACCCTTAAGAGTGACAACTTAAAGATGATCTGAAATTCTGAACAGTAAGACAATAAAAATCACAATGAAAATTGTTACAGAGTTGTTGGAAGAAAGCCTCCCTAACATCGAGAAAGATGAGAAGATGAGTATTCAAAAGTAGAACAAACCCTAAACAAGATAGACCCCAAAACCAAACACAAAGAAAGAATCCTGAGAATAGCTCAGGAAAAATGAAATAACTACAAAGGAGAACCAATAAAACTAAGCTCTGACTTCTCAACAGAAATTACGCAGACACGAAGGCAATGGGATGGATGATATATATAAAACTCTGGAAGAAAAAAAATGCCAACTAAGAATCATATATGAAACAAAACTGTCCCTTAAATATAATGGTGAAATTAGGGTATTTCCTGATAAACAAAAATCAAAGGAATTTGTAATGACCAGACCAACTTTGCAAAAAATGCTAAAGGGTATTCTTTGGACTGAGAACCAACAACAGCAGACAACCTGAGATTTACATACATGACAACACCACTCAGAACCCAGTCCAGATATGTTGTTGTTGTTAGGTGCCAGAGAGTCAGT
>NW_006408734.1:1525716-1527889 GCF_000296735.1 Chrysochloris asiatica
ACAAGAGACATATCAAGAAAATGGAAACATCCTAAATGCCCATCAACAGAAGAATGGTTAAACTTTGGTACATACACACAACAGAATACTCTGCAATGTTTAAGAATAACAATGAATCTTCAAAACACCTCACAACATTGATGAACCTGGAGGATATTATGCTGAGTGAAATTAGTGAATTACAAAAGAACAAATATTGTGCGAGGCCAAAATTGTAAAAAAGTTAAGAAAAGGTTTTCTTGGTAAAAGAAATAATCTCTGCGGGTAAAGAGGGGGGTGGGGGTGGGAGAGGTAAATTATTCACAAGATAGAAGTTACACACATGTTAGCATGGGTAACAGGGCAGGCAATATACAAGAGGGAAGTTAGCAGAGGAAAGATGAAGGTATAGGGAGGCACAGGAAGGAATACAATGTTAAAGTGAAAAAAGGTAAATACTATTAACTGTTGATACATGAAAGAGATTGCAATCGTTGTAGAAGCAAAGTATATGACTTATTGAATGTAAAACTGATGATCTACACTGTAAACCTTCACTCAATTCACAATAAAAAATTAAAAAAAAAAAAGAGAGAGAAAGGACTGAAAGGACATAAGGGTAGCATATAAATTCATAAATTCAATTTCATGCATTTATAGCTTCTTAGGGTGGATTTTCTAGAGAAGCAAAACTAGTGAAACATAAATATCTAGAGAGAGAGAGTTTATTATCAAGGAAATGACTTACAATTGTAGTGTCCTAGGTCCCAGCAGAAGAGAGAGCCTTTCCTACATGACCACTATATTGGGAGCAGGCCACATTCCAAAGGAAACATCCCTACAATTGATTGGCTGCTCATAGCCAATCATCAAGAGTTAACTATGTCAGTATTAGGTTTCATCACCATAAGCATAGGTACATCCCAACTGCTAAATCTCTGTAAATCCTGGCCTAGTCAAGTTGACAAAAAACACTAACCATTACAGTCCACCCTTGTTGACTTGAAACCTATAAACTATATGCTTAATCTCTAAATAAAGACAGTTGTAAAGTCATACATGCACATAACATGATGTAGCTAATACACATACAATTGAAAATGCACTGGCCCCATTTACATCTTATATTTGACAAATGAAAAAAGCAAAATTATTTGATGCACACATAGAAAACAAACAGAAAATATACATATATATTGTAATTGTTGTTGTTAAGTTCCATCAAGTCAGATCTAACCCGTAATGACCCTGTATAGGGTTTCCAAGGAACAACTGTTTAGCTTGAACCACCAACCCGTGGTTCCAACTGACCTTTCATTCCAGCTGTTAATCCACAGTGCCACACCAGGAGTACTTTAGAAATCTTGGCCCAGTCAAGTTGACACAGAACCCTAACTATTAAATATAGTTTGACGGATCTTGAGGAAGATTTGATTTTCACCCAATTTACTTCCATTAATGCATTGAACAAGTATTTATTAACTGCTTATTATTGATTATTTGTCTGACACTGGGTATCTAGCAGTGACCAAAACAGTCATGTTTCCTGTCCTAAAGGAACTTACCTAATGAAAGCAAAAATATTTAGCTATAATTATGAGTACAGTTGTGACAAGTGCAATAAAGAGCTTGAGATCCAATGAAACATTACTCTATTGAGTCTGCATGATAAGGAGACTCCAACACTTATAATGCCTCAATTTTTCCAATCATGCTTCTTTAAGTACCTCACATTGCCAAGGTATGGATCAGATTGGGAATCCTTGAGATGACCTATTTTGGTTTTCCTCAGCAACTATCTATTATCTCTTGGCCAGGCTTACAACCTTGATTATCTTTGATGACTTTCATATAAGAATAGGGCTGTTGTATTGCCTGTGAATACAGAATGCTTACAAATAAGCCATTGTGAAAAATGATGAAACATTTTCCCTATTCAAATCTGAACTTATCCTTTTACTACCAAACATCTCTAATTCTTTGTAGCACTGTGAGGATAACTGGCCTCACTTTCATGCACTGGCCATATATTTCTATGGAGATGACTCTTTACATCACCTACAACCCTATACCCAAGATTACGGTCCTTGGTCACTCTTCAGGTCTTGAACTGAACTCACCCCAATGGCTTAATTTTCAGTCAAATAATAGATAGGTATATAGAGGGCCAACAACTCTAGTGAGGCATGCACAC
>NW_006408734.1:1529269-1531138 GCF_000296735.1 Chrysochloris asiatica
AAGAGAAACAAGAAACATTGGGAGGCAGTAGACTGGCAATGTTACATTGAAGGAATTGCAGTCATTGAGTTGAAATGAAGTGCATTACTTATTGAATGCAAAACTGACGATCTACTCTGTAAATTTTTATTTTCATCACAATAGAGTTTTTTTAATTTGCATTAAAGAAAATGGATGATGACTATATCAAATTGCAAAATGAAGGCTTAATACATTACATAACTGTCAAATTACATAGTTGCATAAATGCCAAACGAAAGAGAATCATGGCCCAGCCAAGTCAACACATAACCTTAACCATCACAGCCAGTGCTACCATCACTTCACAACCCGGTATTCATTGTCATCAAATATATGTCAAGAATGTGTAAAATAGATGAATAGCATATTTTTTATTATTGTTGTGACTGTGAAATGTCAGATAATTTTGTAGTAAATGAAGACTACGTTGAATAAAATAAAAAAAGCCAGTCTAACAAAATTGCAGGTGGTTTCTGCACAACCAGCAGGTCCTCAGACAGAATCGTTGTAACCATGCAGCACACAGGAAGGCTGAAAATATTACCCAAAACTCCCCACACCTGCTCTTCACCCCAACACTCCATACCACAGAGGATATTCTAGGCCAAGACAATCTTGCCTTACTTACACTTTGTGAAGAAAAGCTGGTATAAGAATTAATATCTCAAATGATACAAAGTCTCAGTAATTATCAGAATAAAAATAAGTGCTTCATAATGTGGACTTTGGTGAATTATGGAGTCCTGGTATGGTACTGTAGTATTAGCACTGGACCTATAGTATAAGCACTGGACCACAGGGTCAGCAGTTCAAACTCACCAGCTGCACCTTGGAAACTCTATACAGGGTCACTATGACTCAGGACTGGCTTGACAGCACTTAACAACAGCAAGAATAGAGATTAATGTTCTTTTTCCTATAACCTCACCAAATGATGTTCATGGCATCTGTCTTCAAAATATTCATTGTTGAATTAGCCAGGATTCATAGCATCAACATAAGGGAAATGTGAAAAATTTCCGATGTTTTGCTATTTTCACTGCCAATTTTCATAAATTCTTTAATCAAATAAGTTATGGTGTGGCACTGTGGGTTAATGAGATGGATAGCAAAGTCATTTGAACCACAAAGGTCGATGGTTCAAGCTCACCAGTCGCTCCTTGGAAACCTTATACAGGGTTGCTATTAGTTGGAAACAACTCGATGGCACGTAACAACAACAACAACAACTATGTCACTTAGCTATAAAGATCAGTATTTGTGTAAATGTCTGAATTTTACCTCTCAACCCAAACCATAGTTAGCAGTGCATTCATAGATAATCTGAAATAAAACATTCAAGAAACCCATTGACACATACACCCCACTTTTAAAAAGGTTTACTTTGACTATAAAAGCAGACCCTTAGGTCACAAAGTGTTTCTCTGCTATTCATAAGGTTTTCAGTGACTAAACATTCAGAAGTCATTCATCACTCCTTCTTCCTAGTCTGTCTGGAAGCTCATCTGAAACCTGTCCACCATGGGTGACCCTGCTGGTATTTAAAATACCGGTGGCATAGCTTTCAGAACCACAGCAACTCACAAGCCACCATAGTACGACAAATGAATTATGAATAGCAGAGAAACACTGTCAGATATAGTGCCGGAAAATGAGGCCCTCAGGTTGGAAGGCACTCAAAATGCGACTGGGGAAGAGCTGCCTCCTCAAAGTAGACTTGACTGTGATGATGCGAATGGAGTAAAGCCTGTGGGAGTAAAGCCCACAGGCCCTTCATTTGCTGATGGGGCACAACTCAAAATGAAGAGAAACAGCTATAAACATGCATTGAAAATTGGAACATGGAAT
>NW_006408734.1:1533740-1547527 GCF_000296735.1 Chrysochloris asiatica
GGCATATAGATATATTGCTGATAAAAACATTTTAAACTTTTTGTTGTGAAATGAGTGAAGGTTTATAAATAAAATAATCTGTTTTGCATTCAACAAATTGTACACTGTGCTTCATCTCAAAGATTACAATCCCCTCCATGCAACGACAGTTATCCTACTTCCCCCCGTGGCTCTTACTTCCATTCTACCCTCCTTCCCATCCTTTCTCAACTTTGTCCTTAGTTGTTGCTTTTTGATCTTGAATAATTGACCATTCATGGTGAGCATATCTTACTAGTGTTGTTGTCTCCACTCTGTATCTATCTACTGTCTGTCTGAAAACTGGACCACAGATTAAATTCCCTTTCAGACCTGAAGTGTGGTCGAGAGCCTTAGTCTCAGGTTTTCAGTCTTTTTCTGATCTCCATGTTCTTTTTTGTTTTGTTTTTTAAAATAATTTTATGCATTGTTGCTATCTTCTAGAAGACTGATTTTCCATCTTCAATCCTAAATCCTTGTGCTTTGGAGAATTTCTGCCTCCCAACTTGACATCTTCACATGGACGTTTAATTAACATCTCAAACTTAACACAATAATAATAATAATAATAATAATAAACCCTCTTAATTTCACTTTCCTTAAGTCCACATCTCCTGCTTAGCCTTCCTTGTCTCAGGAAAAGACACTGTACCCCAGTTGTCCATACCAACAATGTAAGTGAAGAGCCTCCATTCTTCACATTGCAATCTGATCCATCAACAAGATCTGTTGATGCTACTTTCCAAATATATGACAAATCCAACACTGTTCATCATGTCAACAGTTACAACCTAGGCTGAGCCTCTGCCAGCTCTCACTTGGAGTAGTATACATTCACTCCTCATTTATCAACCTGGTTAGTTTTCAAAAACCAGGTTCTTCAAGTCAGCATATGTGCAAATGAAGGACAACCATATCAGATCACAAAATGGAAGATGACTACATCATGACATAAGTGTCAAATTACATCTTTATGGATCTGATAAACTACTGAGAATCACAACCCAGCCAAGTTGACATATAACCTTAACTACCACAGCCAGCATTATTCTTATCTCATATTATCTTGGCATTCATTATTGCCAGACATATGTCATTAATGCCTAAAATAGTTGTACAGTAGATTTTTTTTTACTACTGTTGTAAATGTGAAATGTTGAATAACAAGATAGATGATAAGTAAGGAGTAAATGTGATAACTTCCTTCCTGGCCTCCCTAACTATCCATTCTTCATGAAGCAGCCAGAATTATCTACCTAATGTGCAAATCAGAGCATGCCACTCCCCTTTATAAACTCTGTCCATACTTCTCCATTAACCAGAATAAAATCCAAACTCCACTATGGCTTATCAGACCTTGTATCTTCTGGCTTCTGCCTACTTCTCTGACTTAATTTCCTACCACTGTCCTTCTCATTCATTGTGTTCTATCCCTCTCCAGAACTCAATTAAAATGTTTCTTCATGTTCACCTTTGTATCACCACATCAAAGCATCTAGCTTTGACTGCCTAATACTCCTTGTGTTGTTTGACTGCCTAATAATGCTTGCTGAGAATTAGTATGGATACGAAGTCTAAACTCATGACCATAGATGTGCAATGTTTGGAGTTGTGTTGTATTATCCTGAAGGCTGGCGTTTGCCTTGGATCTTAAAATCCTCTCAGAAAATGTTCTCTCTAGTGACTCCAAGCTATGCCAGTGTACTGACATTCTCAAAACCAGTCAGTTTGGTGCCCTGAAGCATTCAGAAACTTCTGGTTTCCCTGTAAGACATACCCAGGTCATAGAAACCAGGAGATGTGCCTCACGTTTCTTTTTGTGACCCTCACCTGCATCACTTTCACACTCACCTCCCAAGTCATGCTGGACATTACTTTGAATGAAGGCTGAGATTTTCCTAAACCTGTGGACTTTCCAACACTGCTTCAGAGAAATGAGTCACTAGACCAAATGTTCTTGGCCTTTGCAATTTTTCTGATATTTCTAAATGCTTTCTCCTCTACATCCTCACCCTCTTATTTCCAATTGTTGTGCTGCCTAAAATGATGTGTCAGGATAGAGAAAACATGGATTTTGGTGTCTACCCTTTTGCTGTCCCTACTGCCCTACCTATGAAAATTGTAAAGGCAGAGTCTTCTTAACTTTTCCAGTTTGGATTAGATCTCCCTCATACAAAATGTGTAAAACAAAACCAAACCCCCTACCATTGATTCAACTCAGACTCATAGCAACTCCATGTATTACAGAGTAGAATATCTTTTTTAGGGTTTTCTTGGCGATAATCTTTATAGAGGCAGATTGCCAGACAGTTCTTCCATAGTACCTCTGAGTAGACTTGAACTGCCAACTTTTAGTTTAGTAGTTTAGTAAAAACTATCTGTGCCAACTATGGACTTTACAAAACATATGTAGATTGCTTTCTTAAATATTGTGAGAAGAAACCAAGGAATTTAGTAAATCTTTTTCTCTAACAAAACCTGTCAAGAAAGACTGCTCTGAGACTCAAAGGTAACCAAAGGCCACTTTATCCTATAGTATTTCTCTGGGGTGTTAGGACTTATCTTGGCTTTGTAAGAGGCAGAATGAAATGAAAAAATTCTATGAAGAGACATTAAATTATGTCAATTTAATACTTGTAAAATATTACCCCTACTATCTGGGTAAAAGAAGCTCTGGTAGCGTAGTGGTTACGAATCGGGCTACAAATCACAAGGTCAGAAGTCTGAAACTACCAGCAATTCTGCGGGAGAAAGATGAAGCTTTCTGCTCCCATAAAGATTTATAACTTCAGAAACCCTATACAGGGTCACTATGAGTCAGAACTGACTCCACAGCATATAAACACCACCACCATCTGGGTAAAACATTACAACCTAATTCTTATTTATCTATTATCTCATCTTATATCCTATCGGCTTCATGAGACCCTATTTTTCAGACACAATAAATTTCTCACCAAAATTGGTGGTTCAAACCCACCAGTTGCTCCTTGGAAGCCCTATACAGGGTTGTTATGAGTTGGCACTGACTCAAACGCACTTAACAACAACAACAACAACAACAGCCTCCTCTAGTTTATCCTTTACCTGGCTAAGTCTTTCTTATTCTTCTGGACTTAGTTTAAATGTCACCTCCCCAGTGAAGCTTTTTCTGATGAACTTGTCTTCTGTAATGTCAAATTGTACACATATAGCTTAGATACATCAATGTCTCCTTCAGCTATACCTGCTGAGTCATTACCAGGTCCTGTACCACCTGATCAGTGATAATTAGCAGTCAACATCAGACAAATCCACCCTGAACTATGTTACACAAACAGCAAACATATTAACGATTGTGAGGATGTTGCAGGTATGGACAATATTTTGTTCCGTTGTACATAGGATGCTATGAGTCAAAACCGACTCAATGGCACCTAAAAACAACAACAAAATGCAATGGATTGCATAGTATCTTCTCTCTCCCCCTCCCCTTCCCCCCAATATTTCATGCCCATCAGAACCACAGAATATGATCTTATTTGGAAACAGTAACTTTGTAGATGTAATTGGATTAGGATATCAAGATAAGGTAATACTGGATTTAGTTGTTGTTGTTAAGTGCCATACTGTTGAGTTGGTTCCAACTCTTAGTGAACCTGTATAGGGTTTCCTAGGACTGGCTGGTGGGTTTTAACTGCTGACCTTGTGGTTAGCAGTGCAGTGCTTACCCTACAGCGCCACACCAGGACTCCACTGTGTTTACCTAAATCCAATAACAGATATACTAAGAAGCAGAGAGTGTTGTGGGAGGTATGGTTGGTGTCAGTCTAGGGTAAAGAAAGTTGTCAGTGGATATCCATTTCAAAGGAATTGACTTTGGGCTGCTTTTTTTTGGGGGGGGGGCTGCTTTTAAGTTTGATTCTCCTTCCCCCTTGCGAAGCCTGAGGAAGTCAGACATGGTTCTCACATTGTTTTTACAGGTGGATTGAGCATTGCACAATTCCAGGGGTGGCATCCACCTCAATATGTCAATTAAATCCAGAAATGAACAATGTGAAGAGATCTATGGGTATTGAGACTCACAAAATACAATTCTAAAAGCTTTATTGAATGATTGGCAGTTATGTCCCGTCCCCATCCCCCCCCCACCCCCCAGTGGATTTTAAAATCACAATGACCTTCTAAAAAAGGTACCTTTATATTAAAAATACTGGTTAACTTTGTTGCTTGAATAAGCCCAGAGCCTGGGAGTCTCTTATTCTTCCCTTTCTTTTGTCACCCATACTTATCTTTTTATTTCTTCTTTATTTATTGTTGTTGTTATTAAGTGCTGTCAAGTTGGTTCTGACTTATATCAACCCTGTGTAGGGTTTCCAAGGAGTGGCTGGTGAGTTTGAACCACCGACCTTGTGGTTCAAACCGACCTTGAAGTCCAGTGCTTTATCGTTCAGCACCACACAAGGTCTCCTTTCTTCTTCCTACTATTTCTTATATGCTATCTACTTCTGTGTAACAACCATGCTATTTCAGATCTTCATGGCCTCTGGCTAAGATGACTGTAAACCGATTCCAAAGCCATTTTGTTTACCTCCTTTTTTTTAACTCCGGATTAATTTTTACAAAGAAATTTTCCATCATTTCAATCTCCTGAACAGGAATTTCTCTGACTTACTTGTAGAGTTAAATCAAAGTTTCTTGGTCTTTCATTGATTACTTATTCTACTGGAGCACTTTACTCCTCACTTCATCACTGTTCCTTTGAAGTTGACAAATTTAAAATAATATTAAATGTTGTTGTTGTTAAGTGCTGTCAAGTTGATTCTGACCCATAGTGACCCTGTATAGGGTTTCCAAGGAGCAGCTGGTTAGCTTGAACCATCAACCTTGAAGTTCAAATGACTTTGCAGTCTGACACATTAGCCCACAGTGTCACACAAAGAAAAGCAGTGAAATTTGAATTTCTCGCTCCTGGTTTGCTCTGCTAGCTTTTAGCCTTTCACCACTTCAAAGGGAGTCCAAAAAGAGAACATACATGAGGCATATAGAGGAAGAAAATCTGTCTGAAAATTTTCTTTTTCTTCTTAATTTTTAGCTTTAGAGACATTATTTTATAAGGCACTTGAAAAGAAGTAACTAAGTGTGATGTAAGAAATTTTTCTCAGAGCTGATAAGATTATACATCTATTAAACAAGCAAAGAATCGACAATGAGTTATCTATTTACCAGCAAACACCAGTTATTTATATTTGATCACAAAATGTGTTTTAAAGCAGTTAATTAAAATGATAAAATTTAATGAAACTTTCCTTCCATATTGCAAATGCATGTATTATCAATTTAAGAATCTATTTTTAATATAGAAAAAGCATTTTAACTTTCCATGTGATCATATTTTAAAGTTTTTACATTATTGCCATTTACCAGTAATTATTATTCTAACAAGGAAAAATTCAGTCATTTTCTTTTTCATTTTGTTGTTGTAGCTACTGAGTTGAGTCAGTTTCAACTCATAGTGACCCTGTATGGTTTGAACCGCCAATCTTGCTGTTCAGATCAGCTTTGCAGTCCAGTGCATTATCCTGCAGTGCCACACCAGGACTCCTTCTTTTATGTATCACCTGATAATAATATGAGATATTAGCAACAGAACTTTAACATTCAACCAGTTGATATTACATATACAGTGAATAAGGAAGATCGTAGAAGAATTTATGCCTTTGAGTTGTGGTGTTGGAGGAAAATACTGAAAGTGCCATGGACTGCCAAAAGAACCAATAGATCTGTTTTGGAAGAAGTGCAACCAGAGTGCTCCTTGGAGGCCAAGATGGCTAGGCTTCGTCTCTCATACTTTGGACACATTGTACGGAGAGAACAGTCGCTGGAGAAGGATGTCATGCTGGGTAAGGTGGAGGGTCAGAGAAAAAGAGGAAGACCCCCAACGAGATGGATCAGCCAGGTGACATCATTGATGGCGTCAAGTGTGGTGGCGGTAGTGAGGTTGGCCCAGGACCGGACATTGTTTCATTCTGCTGTGCATGGGGTCACTATGAGTCGGTTCCGACTCGATGGCACCTGACAACAACAACAACATGGGTCATGGATTCAACAGCACTTAACAACAACAATGAGTCAGAATTAACTAGATGGCACTTAACAACAACAAAGCATGAACCGAGGTCCTGAAGTTAAAGGGTTTAATAATATGTTAATCTCCTAGCTGTTTAGGCCCATTAACACATTTTAAAAAGGATAGGAGGTAGAAGAATTTTATATAGGTTGCCTAAGCATACCCAGGCAATGCAGAAATTCCTAGGATTTTGTAGTAGAAAGAAATGATGAAAGCGTAGATCATAAAGTAGGTAAAGGGATGCTAAGATCTACCTAAATATTCGAACACTGAAGGCAAAGAGAGGCAATCATTAGATGCAATGATAATCTGGCATACGATTATTTGACAAGGCCTAGCAAACCACAATAATGATCACCATAGCAATCTTCTTCTTTCTAAAGGCTTCCAATTGAGTCAACTGGAGAATGGATTTCTCTGGTAATATTTCTCCTATTCAAACTGCCAACCTACCTATGAGTAGTCCAACTCTTAACCCACTGTGTCACTAGGGCTCCTCCTAATTAAAATATCCAATAGAATCGACAAATTAGCATTTCAGTTACTTTTACAGAATCCCATCTGTCTTTAAAGTTTAGGTTAGCTGAATAATCATTTTAATACTGTCTTAATATAATTACTGAAAAAAAAAGAATGTTCCGTAGCAAGCTACATTTATTAATTGGAGCTGTAATGTCAATACCGATGCTGGCAGAGTAAAAAAGAAACATATACAACTTAGATTGGTTCTGAATATCTGTTTTTTCCCCCCACTTTATTGTTTATCCATTCATATCTAAAGAAAGTATAAAGACCAAGTGGGAATCTGACAGCTATTTAGCCAGAAGATATCAGCAAATCAGAAAGTTCTTATTTAGAAAACTCTGCTCAGAAATAGATGTTAGAAATACTGACAAAGAATCAAAGTTAGGAAATGCATGGCATGAATTTGGACGTAAAAAAATTGACATGTACAACTATGTACATTATTTTATTCCATGTGAAAAATGTCAGAAATGTCATCATTTGTTACTGGCTACTGCTAACAAGCCAGGGTAAACTGTCAGAATAGTGAGAAGAAAAGCACTCAACCTAGACTCATGGGGTTAGAGCTGTGGCTAAGAGGGCTGTTTGTTGTTGTTGTTATGTGCCACCAAGTTGGTTCTGACTCATAGTGACCCTGTATAGGGTTTTCTAGGAGCGGCTGGTGAGCTTAACCCACAGAATTTACGGTTCAGACTGACTTTGCAGTCCAGGACCTTAACCCACAGTGCCACACCAGGACTCCAAGAGGGTTAAAGAATCCTGAAAAGAGATCAATCAAGGGTGTGATGGATGGGAAACTGGTGGATAAGAAATTCTCCTTTGCAAGCTACATATGGTTCCAAGTCCATCTGAAACAGTAATCCCATGTATTCTCTGATTTATTTTATACTGGAAGGGGGTCCATTAAAGACCAGTAAGAAAAAAAATTATCTGTTTCTTTTCTTCTTATCATTTTTTCTTCTTATTTAGTTATTATTATTTATTGTTATGTTAGGTAAGAGTGAGTCTTCTGAGCTGGGTATACATTTGCTATTCTAGCCTTAAACCATATATAATCCATAATAACTCGACAATTTCAGATCGAGAATAAAGCCATGACAACCAGTTTTTATTTTTAACTTTAAATTGGATGCAAAAACAGTTATTAAGTATCTTAATGAAGTCTGCTTCTTTTAAATATTACTATCTTTAAAAAATAGCATTTCTTACATGATAGTGTTGCTTGTACTTGCTGTTTTTTTGAAACTTTGGTCTGACCTCGTTTCACAGAAAGCAATTCTAGTTAAGCAGGTGAATGTTCTATAAGTGAGGTCACATTACGTGGCTACCTAGAGTGCAAGGAGGACCAGGAACCAGAGTGAATGCAAATGGAATCTTAGAGAATATTTGCATTCACAAAATTGACAATAAAACCCAGAAAAATCAAATTTATTATTATTTTCAAGAGGTAATCCTACACTAGAAAGGGAAGACAAGCCTAGGAGACAACATTAAAGGTCATTGGTATTGAGGCTGCTAATAGTATACTATTGGTTTTCTCTAGCTTTAATATAAATTATTATTAATATTATAAAAATACACAATAATGCAAATAAAAATGGCAAAATAGTTAATGGTGTACACGTGAAGAGATATAAAATGGAATGTAAAATACTCCTATTACCACTCTCCAGCGATAATAATATTTAACAGTTAATTACGTGCCCTTCCAGAAATTTGCTATTCATAGTCATACATAGAGATTCTACTTTTAAATTATTTTTATTTTGGAAGTTTTATTAAATTATACATGTAAGTCACACAGTACTGTCAACAATGCTTATCTATAAAATAAGCAAACTTCTAAAAAAGTCAAGCATCTAAACAAAAGGAACATTCATTTAGTAATAATCTTTTATTTTGCTCAGTGAAAATTATTGGAACTGAATATAGAGAAAAGGAATACCCTTAAATTGATCACACATGAGCCTTTTTTAGTCTTTTAAACACTGGGAAGATACTATAAGCTACTTTGGCACTTGGAGCTATTATTTTTGTTAGCTAACAATAGTTTTTGAGATATTTCTACATCATCCTTTATATAGCTCCCTTAATCTTTTTAAATTTATGCACAGTATTCTATGATATGGATTGACTATAGTGTATAAGCAGTCCCATATTAGTGAACGCAGAAAAATGCTAGTGTTTTATTTTTGCTATTTCAAATAATGCTAAAATCTTTGTTGTTAGGTGTTGGTTTCAACTCATATCAATCCTATGTTTCTCAAACCAGTTTCGTAAAACCACCAAATACAAGCAACAACAGAATGGCACACTGCCTGGTCCTGTGTCATCCTTACAATTGTTCTGATGCTTGAGCCCATTGTTGCAGCCACAGTGTCAATCCATCCATCTCATTGAAGTCTTCGTAATTGACACTGACCCTCTACTAAGTATGATGTCCTTCTCCAGGGAGAGGTCCCTCTATTAATGTGTTGGAAGTACATGAGACAAAGTCTCACCCTCCTCATTTCTAGGAAACTTTCTGGCTGTATTTCTTCTAACACAGATTGGTTCATTCTTCTGGAAGTTAGTGGTATATTTAATATTATTCACCAGCATAATTCTTAGAAAGCATCAATTCTTTTTCAGTCTTCCTTGTTCATTGTCCAGTTTTAGCATATATCTGTGGTGATTGAAAATACCACAGCTTACTTAGGTCAGGTGCACCTTAACACTTTAAAGAGAGTTTTGGTATGAATCTGTGAAACACCTTTATAACATGGATGAACCTGGAGGACACTATGTGAGTGAAATAAGGACAAATATTGCATAAGACCACTATTGTAAGAAGTAAAAATAAAAAAGTTTTCACATTGAAAGAGACATTCTTTAATGGTCCTAATGTGGTGCTGGGGTTAATGTGCTGGATTGTAAGGTCAGCTGAAAGGCAAGGTCAGTAGTTCAAGCTCACCAGCCATTCCTTGGAAACCCTATACAGGGTCACCATGAGTCAGAACAGACTTGATAGCACTTAACAACAGTAACAATAACAACAAGGGTGACAAGGAAAAGGAAGATAGGTCACTGTCTGGTGGGTAAGCACATGCCAACTTGTGTGAAGGGCAAAATAAAAAAAAATAGTTAAGCGATCTTTTGCAGCAGATTTGCCCAATGCAATATGTCATTTGACTTTCTGACTGCGGCTTCCTTGAGCATTGATTGTGAACTTGACAAACCCAGTTCTTTCTCTTTATTGTGTTATTGCTAATTGACTCAGGTATGAGGATTTTCATTATTTTTATGATGAGGTGCAACCCATCAGTAAGTATTTCAAACTCTACTAACAAGCATGATTGTGTCATATGTATATTGGAGGTTGCTATGAGTCTTCTTCCAGTCCTAATGTCACATTCTTTATATAGTCCAACTTCTTGGATTATTTACTCAGCATACAGATTGAATAAGTATGGTGAAAATATACAAACTTGACACACTCATTTCTTAATTTTAAATCACTCAGTATTCCCTTGTTCTGCTTGAAAGACTGCCTATTGGTTGATGTACAGTTGAGCACAACTACAATTAAGTGCTTTGGAATTCCCATTCTTTGCAATATTATACAAACTTTGCTTTGATCCATACGTTGAATACCTTTACATAGTCAATATAACACAGGTATACATCTTTCTGGTATTTTCTGCTTTCAGCCAAGATCTAGATGATATCCCTAGTTCCTTCCACATCCTTTTCTGAATTCAGAATGCATTTCTGTCAATACACAATGTACTGCGGCAACAATTTTTGAATTATCTTCAGCAAAATTTTACTTGCTAAGATGGCGGACCAGGCAGACAGGTATACAGACCCTTTACAACAAAGATATTGTTGAAGTGGTTTTGTTTCACAGAGACCTTATAGACAACAGAATGAAATACTGCCCGGTCCTGTGCCAACCTCACAATCATTACACACGAGTGTAATGATTGCATTGCTCCTGCCATTGTGCCAATCTATCTTGTTGGATTACTTCCTGTATTTCACTACCCACTTTAACAAGCATGATGTCCTTCTCCACGGACTAGTCCCTCCTGATAATATGTCTAAAGTATGAGAGATGAAGACTGGACATCTTGGCTTCTACAGAGCATTCTGGCTGTACTTCTTCCAACACAAATGTGTTTATCCTTCTAGCGTTCATTGCATTTCTAACATTATTCTCCAGCATGATAATTTAAATGCATCGATTCTTCTTATTCATTGTCCAACGTTCACATGCATATGAGGCTATTAAAAATCCATGGCTTGGGTTTGGTGCAAGTTAGCCCTCAAACTGACAACTTTGCTCTTCAACACTTTAAAGATGTCTTGTGCAGCACATTTTCCTAACTCAATATGTTGTTTAATTTCTTGACTGCTGCTTCCATGAGTGCTGATGAGACAAGAAAAATGAAGTCTTTGACAACTTCAATATTTTCTCTGTTTACCATGATGTTATTTATTGTTACAGTGGTGAGGATATTTGGTTTTATTTACATTACATTTTTTTGCATAAGGTTCAATCCATACTGAAGGCCGTGGTCTTTGATCTTCATCAGTATTGTAAATCCTCTTCATTTTTAGCAAGCAAGGTTGTATCATCTTTATATTGCAGGTTGTTAATGAGTTATCCTCCAATCCTGATGCAATGTTCTTCTTCATATAATCCAGTTTCTCATATTATTTGTTCAGCATACAGGTAGAATGAGTATGGTGAAAGAACTATAACCCTGACACACATCTTTTCTGATTTTAAATCATTCAGTGTTCACTGGTCATGATCTAACAACTATATACATGTTCCTCATGAGCATAGTCTGCAAAATTTCATTCTCTGTAATTTTGTCCATAGCATGTCATGATGCACACAGTTCAAAGCCTTTGCATAGTCAATAAATCACAGGCAAACATATTTCTGGAATTCTCTGCTTACAGCCAATGATACCCCTCATTCCACGTCCTCATCTGAATGCAGCTTGAACTTTTGGAAGTTCTGTGTTAATGTATGGTTGCAGTGTTTTTGAATTATCTTTAGCAAAATTTACTTACATGTGATATTAATGATAATGTCTGGTGAAATACAGATTATAATCCTGGAACACTGAGCTTCAGAGGAGAAGTTAGAGAAGTAGATTGCATAGTTATTGGGAGGAGAAACTTAGCAGAAGCGGTGAAAGAAGGACACTGACTGGTGAAGGGTCGACTGGCAAGACACAACGTGGTCACCTTGAAATTTTGTTAGTAGCTATAGAGACAGAGGTACCTGGCTGAGCAGATTCTCATGGATAATGGGAAAGGTGTCATTCCTTCTTTTTCTCTGTGTTCCCCTGGTAACCAGAGGTGTGGTCTGACACCACCCTTAGACACCCCAATCACAGACCCTGGTTTCTGGAAGTTTGAAGTCAGGTGCTGGCTTTGCTGCCTTGGTAGGCTGACTCTTCTCGAGCTATAGAAACCATAGAACCACCAGGCTAGCATTAGTTTAGCAGAAACTCTTATAACTAACCACCCTGGCCAAGCTGCCCAGTTGTCCTAACAGAGAGTGAAACCAGCTATGTTAAGAGCCACCATGAACTACTTCTGGATTGAGTGCCTAGAACATAGATGACACTTAGACCATAGGAACTCAATCTAGGGAGTTCGGAACTCTGATGTCCCATCCCTCCTTGGTCCACCTGGTGAGCTCTCCGGCTGGCAGGAGCCCCTTAGAGTTTTCTCCTTTTTGGGTCCAACAGCTTCATTAATTCTTGTCTTTTCTTTTTTTATCTTTTGTGGTTTTATTATTTTTGTTTGTTTGTTCTATATTCTTCTTCTCTTTCCTTTTCCTTGATTTTATCCTACCTATCTCTGCTTACATTTTTTCTTCTCTTTCTCATTTCCTCCTCTTCTTCTTCATCTTTCTTAACCTTCTGATTATTCTTTACTACTCTTTAGTCTCTTGCTTTTCTCTTCCTGGTTTTAAAAAATTTCATTCTTTTATTTTCTCTCATATTTTTCTCTTTGATAACTCCATTTTCCTGTCCCTCTTTTGTCTTTCAGTTATTATATTATTTTTTCTTGTTTCTATCTTTTTTTCCCCTTTGATCTTGTTTTTTATTTTCTATTTTCACTGTTATTTGCTTATTTGTTTGTTTTTTTCTGTCTTATTTTCTTGTGTTAGTGTGTTTTCTCCTCTTGTCCTGGCCAATGCGATACAGCAACTGTGCCCATACAGCACTGCCACAACCATACCCTTTGTTGCTCCACCCACTAGGCAAGAGCCAATACCAACTCCTATACCACCTAATCAATGATAGACACCAGCTCAAATCAACCAAACCCACCCTACATGAATTGCACAAAGAGTAAGTGGAGGATAATGAACATTGCTTCCATTCTCTAATTACATGCACAGAAAACAGTTGGTGAGAGCCTAAGAACACACCAACATACAATCATCAATTAAATACAAATACAAAAAAAGGAAATCATGAAACAATACTATTTACAATATCCACCCAAGAAATGAAATACTTGGGGTTAAATTTAATCAGTGAAACAAAAGACCTAAACAAAGGAAGCTATAAAATACTACTACAAGAAACCAAAAGAGACCTATAGAAACAGAGGAACATATCATGCTGTGGACAGGAAGAGTTAACATTGTGAAAGTTTCAACACTACCCCAAACACTCTATAGATATATGCAATCCTGACGCAAGTACCAACATCATTCTTTAAAGAGATGGAAAAACTAATCACTAGTTTTATATAGAGAGTAAAGAGACCCTGGATAAGAAAAGAATTACTGAAATGACGTATCAAGTAGAGACATCTCACTCCCTGATCTCAAAACCTGCTACACAGTTACAATAGTCAAAACAGCCTGGTACAGGTACAATGAAAGATGCATAGAACAATAGAACAGAATTAAGACTCCAGAAGTAAATCCATCCACCTATGATCAGTTAATCTTTGACAAATGGCCAAAATACATTAAATGGTGAAGAGATAGTCTCTTTATTACATTGTGCTGGCAGAACTGGAAATCCATTTACAGAAGAATAAAACAAGATCCGTATCTCACACCATATAAAAAAATGAATTCAATGAATATTAAAGACCCAAGTGTAAAACT
>NW_006408734.1:1552492-1568761 GCF_000296735.1 Chrysochloris asiatica
TGATAAAAGGAACATTCTATGATGGTTACCAGGAGTGGGAGGGAAGGGAAATTATTCACTGTATAAAGGGTTGTTGTTGTTAAGTGCCATCGGGTCAGTTCCAACTCATAGTGGTCCTATATAGGGTTTCCAAGGAACAGCTAATGGGTTTGTACTGTTTACCTTGTGGTTCAAAGTCCAGTGCTGATCATACAGTGCTGCACCAGAAATCCAAGTAACACAGGTTAACTTGGGTAATTGTTGTTAAGTGCCGTTGAGTCAGTTCTGATTCATAGTGACCCTGTTTAGGATTTCTGCAGAGTGGTTGGTGGGTTTGAACCCCAATCTTACAGTTAGCAGTCCAGTGCTTATCCTACAGTACCACATCAGGACCCCAACTCGAGACAATATACTACCAGAGGAAAGCTGGCACAGGAAAGATAACATTTAGGAGAAGACATACGGAGCAGTTTAAGAATCAATGTGAATAGAGGTAAAAATTGTACATGGAGGGGATTGCAATTATTGTAATGGAAAAAGTTGAGGATTTATTGACAGTGGGCCTGATGATCTGCTCTGTAAAACAAACCTTTACTCAATTCACAATAATAATAAAAAAAGCACAGAGCTACCCTTCCCCCCACCCTCACCAAAGGAACATTATGCAAGAAAAAAAGCAAAAGGTAATTTTAAAAGACAGGAAAGAAAGAAAAGACCAAAATGGATGCCAGGAAAGACTGAAACTCTTGAGCACAGAGAAGCTAAAGCAAATGGAAGAAGTGAGGAAGTAAAATAGTGGAACAAGGGATTTCCAAGGGAAGGTCATGAATACAAAGCCAAGTATTATAATCAAACGTGCAAAGATCTGGAGTTAGAAAACCCCACGCTCAGCATTTCTCAAGATGAGAGAACTGAAGAGAAAATTCATGCCTTGACTTGGAATATGAAGGATTCTATGGGCAAAATATTGAATAATGCAGAAAGCATCAAAAGAAAATGGAAGGAAAACACAAAGTCATAGTACCAAAAAGACATGATTAATGTCCTGCCATTTCAAAAGGTTGCTATTTTCAAGAACCAGTGGCACTGAAGGAAAAAGTCTAAGCTGTGCTAAAGACCTTGGTGCAAAACAAGGCCCCAGACATTGATGGAATCTAAATCTAAATCGTTCAGCAAACTGATACAGCACTGAAAGTGCTCACTCCTCTATGCCAAGAAATTTGGAAAAATACTACCTGGCCAACTAATTGCAAGAGATCTACATGTGCCCATTCCAAAGAGAGGTGATCCAATGGAACGTAGAAATCATTGAACAATATCACTAATATCATACGCAGGTGAAATTTTACCAAAGATATTTAAAAAGCAGCCACAACAGTACATTCAATGGAACTGCCAGAAATTCAATCTGGATTCAGAAGAGGACAAAGAATGAGAGATATCTCTACTGACATCAGATGGATCTTGGCTGAAAGCAGAAAATGCCACAAAGATGTTTTGGTGTTGTTGTTGTTAGAAACCATTGAGTCTGTTCTGATTCATAGCAAACTTATGCACAGCAGAATGAAACACTGCCCTGCGCCAGCCTCATAATCATTGCTACATTTGAGCCCATTGCTGCTGCCACTGTAAGAATTCATCTTGTTGGGGGTCTTTCTCTTTTTTTCAGACTCTCCACTTTACCAAGTTTGATGTCCTTCCCTAGGCATGGTCCCTCCTGATAATATGTCTGAAGTATGAGACACAAAATCTGGTCATCCTGGCTTACAAGGAACATTTTGGGTGTACTTCCAACACAGATTTGTTTGTTCTTTTGGCAGTCCATGGTACTTTCAGTACATCAATTATTCTAGGTCTTTCTTATTCATTGCCAATTTTCACATGCATATGAGGCAATTGAAAATATCATGGTTTGGGTCAGGTGCACCTTATTCCTCAAACTGATGTCTGTGTTCTTGAATATTTTAAAGAGGTTCTGTGCAGCAGTTTTGCCTAATGCAATTTATCATTGATTTCTTGACTGTGCTGCTTTAAAATACTCGAGAACACAGATATCAGTTAATTGTAGACCCAAGAAAAATGACCCAATCTTTTCTCCACAGATCTCTTAAACCTTGTACTGTTGTCTCTCAGATAGACTTCAAGATTATGTTGTGTTGTTATTGTTGTTGCTAGCTGCCATCAAATAGCCATCTCTTCAGCCTTCTATAGTTTATCTGTTCATATATATAGCCACCGATCACAAAAGCTGATGGCATGCTAAGTTGGTGGGGACTAGTATAGTTTGTTGCTTTTCACACATACTTTAACCCTAACTGTGCTTAGTCTAGACTTTTAGGTGCTTGTAGTGACTCAACTCACTTAAATAGCTCTTTGTGCCATTTTCCAATGAAAAATTGTGGGCAGAACCACTTCAGACTGTCAGAAATTTTCTAACAATAACTCAAAAAGGAAGTTGTTTGGATCTGTATTCACTTCCCCCTGTCCCAAGTGACTCTATCCTTAGTATGCCATAGAAAAAGGTTTTATATACCAAGAAGCCTTAGGAAAACATCAGGCTATGCTCCCAAGAGAACAAATGCCTGAACATCTGACATAAAGGAAAATAAGAGAAGGTCTCCAAGGAGACTGGCTACATGTACTTAAACCAAGATGTGCTGTCAGTTTGTCCCTCAATGATTAGGTTCAGCATCACCTTGACTCTGTTATACATGCAGACCATTAAAAACTAAAGCAAGCCAGAGGAAGGTATGGGAATTTGGAGAGAGAGAAATGGGAGAGACAAATGGAAAGGTATGGAGGCAATTGCCAAAAATGTCTCCTGGTGCTTTCAGTTTGTCTTTATGGTACGTGGGTGAACCGGCCAGGTGTAAAAGACTAGCGACAGAAGGGACATTATATAAATACAAAAAGTCTTGTCTTCAAGTTGTTCAAACAGTCTACATAAATTCTTTTATGATTAGCATACAAATGCCACCTCTTTTCAACATTAGCAAAATTTTATCTATTCCCACACAATGCTTTAGGCCTTTCATTTACCAACACATTTGGGCATCAGTTAAGCATAAATTAAAGTATATAATTTATAGTGCATAAAAATCACAGAAATGCTTATTGATTCCTCAATTAGGATAATATATTTTATTTGGCAGTCTTTTATCAATAAATCTTAATTGAATTTTCAAGTTAGAGCCTGAAGGGAAAATGTACTTCAGTTTTTCAGATTTCCAGAAATGCTGAACCCAAACATTGTGAATGTTCCCTGACAAAATGTAACTGGGTCATTTTGCAACAAAGATGAGCCAATTCTCTCAATTTGTTCAAATGAAAATTATCCATATTGAAGGTCTAAGGTTTTCAACTACTCTGCAAAAGAAATGATTTTTTCTTATAAACTACATTTCAACCTGTAAATTATTACTGAGGCTTTCTTCCTCCTTCAAATGCATTCTCAAATTTCAGCAGTATTTTCAGTGAAATCACACATTAAGCTGTTACCTCTGGGATAAACAAAAAGATGATTTGATATGTTCGAGAGATTATTTCCTTTAGGGAATTTTGGCATAATTTTTGTGGAAAATAAATAATGTATACCAGATACATTAATGGAATGAAATGTCATATGACTAACCCTACGGTTTAAAAAAATAGAATTCAGTGTTTAGTTGACATACTTGTTTTAGAACTTTAGCTTCTTTTCATCTGACATGTTCAAAGTCAATGTGCACAATGCTCTTGAAATATGGCCTCCATTAATATGGTCTGTCTTAATTTGTGTTTCCCCAAAAGCAGCCTCTAAAGCTTTGGTACTTGGGTACAGATGGTATACTTGGGAGCTGTTATGGATTAAATTGCGTTTCACCAAAGTATATCTTTTAAACTCTAACCCCAATACCTGTGGTTGAGATGACCTGGTGGTGCAGTGGTTAAGCATTACGCTATGAATATAAACGTTTATGGGTCAAACCCACCAGTTTCTCCTTGGAATTTGCTTCTGTAAAGATTTACAGCCTTGGAAACTCTATGGGAATGTTCTACTGAATTCTATAGGGTCTCTATGAGTTGGAATTAAGTTGATGGCAGTGAGTTTTTTCATTTTTACATCTGCAGTTATAATCCTATTTGAGAATGGGTTTTCTTTGCTGTGTTAATGAGGCAGTGTTAGTATAGGGTGTGTTTTGAGGCAATTTATTTTGCGGCATAAAAGAACAGATTAAACAAAAAGCAAAAATGCACATATGAGAGAAGAGAAATGCCATACTACATAAGATCTCTAAGAAACTAAGGAATAGAAACTGAAAAGAGACAAGGACCTCCCCCCACCCACCCTGAGACTACAGAGAGCGAAAGCCTTCCACAAAAGCGGGGCTTTGAATCAAATATTTAACTTTTATACAGAGTCACTATGACTGAGAATTGACTTGACAGCATTTAACAACAATAAAACTGTGAAAAAATAAGTTTCTGTTTATAAATGCCCCCAATGTGGTATTTCTTTTGTAGTAGTACTGTTGTTGTTAAGTGTTGTCAAGTCGGTTCATAGTGACCCTATGTATAGCTGTACAACAGAACGAAACACTGCCTAGTCCTGAGTCATCCTTACAATTGCTGCTAAACTTGAGTCCTTTGTTACTGCTCCTGTGCCAGTCCATCTCATTGGGGCTCTCCCTCTTTTTCACTGTCCTTTCACTTTATCAAGCGTAATGTCCTTCTCCTGGGACTGGTCCCTCTGATAATATGTCTGAAGTATGCGAGATGAAGTTTTTCCATCTTTGCTTCTAAGGAGCATTCTGGTTGTACTTCTTTCAACACATTATTTGTTTTTTCTTCTGTCAGTCCACAGTGCCTTTAATAGTCTTCTCCAACACCATAACTCAAATGCCTCAATTCTATGGTGTTCCTTACTCACCATCCAACTTTCATATGCATATAAAGCTATTGAAAATACCTCAGCTTGGGTCAGGTGCATTTAAGGTCCTCAAACTGACATCTTTGCTCTTCAACACTTTAAAGAGTTGTAACAAATTTACCCAATGCAATACATCATTTGATTTCCTGGTTGCTATTTCCGTGAGTGTTGATGGTGGAGCCAAGCAAAATGAAGTATTTGACAACTTCAATCTTTTCTCCATTTACATGGATTTAATTTATTGGTCCAGTGTTGAGGGGTTTTGCTTTTTTTACACTGAGGTGCAATGCATACTGAAGGCTGTGGTCTTTGATTTTCATCAGTAAGTATTTTAAGTCCTTGTTGCTTCCAGCAAGCACGTCTGTATCAGGTGCATGTTACAGGTTGTTAAATAAAGTAGCACTAGATAACTCTGGTAGCATAGTGGTTACAAGTCAGGCTTCAACCTCAAGGTCAGCAGTTCAAAACTACCAGTGATTCTGTGGGAGAAAGCTGAGGCGTTCTGTTCCCGTAAAGATTTATAGCCTCTGAAACCCTGTGCAAGGGTCACTATGAGTTGGAACTGACTCCACAGTACTTAACAACAACAACAACAGATAACTAAAACTGGAGATGATTCTAGGAACAGGCAAATAAAGAAACCAAGCCTGGGGTCGTTGAGTCAATACCAACTCATGGAAACCTTTAGGACAGACTAGAGCTGCCCTGTAGGGATTCCACAACTGTGATTCTTTACAGACCATATTGAGACAGTTTTCTCCCATAGAACAATTGGTGGGTTCAGACTTTCAACCTTTTGATTAGCAGCCAAGTGCTTAACCACTGCACCACCAGGGCACCTTATGTATGTCATGCCTTAGAATTATTTTGCTGGTGACTAGGGAGGTTGGGACAGTTCTCCACCAACTTCTAGATCCCACTGGTGAGGTTGCTTTTAGTAATTTGAGTAGTTCACATTCCCGTGATGGTGGACAAAACCATTAGGCAGAGAAGAGAGACCACAAGTGTTTGAGGTGGGAAGCTGTCATTAAACTCAAAACTATCACTTGGAGTTGCAAGAGGACTCAGAGAGGGTATCAATAGTGTCTGCTACGTAGTCTTAGTCATTATATGTTCACAGAGGGCAGGAGAATGCAAAGAGAGTAGTAGGGCATGGGGCATATATTTAATATTCATATGGAGTCCTGGTGTGGCACTGCAGGATAATGCACTAGACTACAAGGATAATGTACTAGACTGCAAGTTCAGTTTGAACTTCAAAACTGGCAGTTCAAGCTCACCAGCCACTCCCTAGAAACCCTATTCAGGGTTGCTATGCCGACTCACTGGCACTCAATAACAACAACAACAACAACAAGATCTGATATTAGGAATTTCAATAATGTTCATGTGATATTGAACACATATAAGTGAAACAATAGGCTTTGTCATAGTTTTTAGTTTTCAGTTTAAATAAAGATTATGAATATCTACTTTAATGCAGATTCCAAATGTCAAATGTAAAACAGGCAAAATGTCACACAGAATAGGAAAACTGCAAAGGAGCTGCCCAGAAAATACAGAAAGATCAGCTTAATAAAGGAAAGAAGAATTTGGGACCACAAAAAGTCAGAGAAAAGCTATTCTTCCAGTAATAAATAATTAGTAGCTTCTACTTCTATTATCCCAGTGGAGTCCTAGTGTGGCGCTGTGGGTTAATGCGCCAGACTGCAAAGCTGTTTGAACTGCAAAGTCAGCAGTTCAAGCTCACCAGCTGCTCCTTGGAAACCATATAGAAGGTCGCTATGGGTCGGAACCCACTCGACGACACTTCATAACAACAACAACATTATCCCAGTATTAAGTAATTGTTGTTCTGTGCTGTTGGGTCAAATCTGACTCATAGTGACCCTGTATAGTGTTTCTGAGAGTAACTGGTGGTTTTAGCAGCCAACCTTGCAGTTACCAGTCCAGTGCTTGTCCTAGAGTATCACGCCCAAGGTTCAATAAATAATTCGTAGCTTGAAAGTGCAAAGTAGCTTGGAAAAAGCAGATATTCAAAGGGATGTTTTAACATATAGTATATAAAGGGAATTTCCAGAAAATTTGCCTGTAATTATTGAAAACTGGCTACAAATTGTGAAGCCACAGTACATGGAAGTGATATTCTAGTAAAGGCCAGTATGAGTCAACAAAAGCATGGACTTCATAGACTACAGAGATACAACATTGAGTTATAGAAGACGAGGAATAAAGACCATTATTTGAGGCTTAGAGTTATAATTGTTTAGTGAGGAAGCACTTGCAAATGAATATCAGAACTCCACTTTCAAGTCGGGTTTCCTTAGCAATAACAGAAAATTCATTTCATAAAGTTTGATCCAAGTGACTCAGGCAATATTACCACAACAAAATTTTTCTTTCTACATTTCTTAGATATGATTCCTTGGTGTTGCCAACAGCTTCTCTTTTCAAACAAAAGCTTCTTTATTCAACATAAATCACGTGTCTAGTCTTGAACCAATTGCTACTGTCAGGAGAATGGGAACATGGTAATTAACTATGGCTTGAGTCATATATCCCAGCCTTGGAACTTGAGGTGCTTTTACCAATATAAAAAACTAATGCTTTAGGGATGGTCAAACCCAACACATAGTACATAGTACATATTTAATGTTCACTGAACAGAATGTAGTACTATGTAGATAGCACATAGTGTATCAGGATATGTAAAGAAAGCAAAAATCCTCACCACTGGACCAATAAGCAACATTCTTATCAATGGAGAAAAGATTGAAGTTATCAAGGACTTCATTCTTCTTGGATCAACCATCAACACACATGGAAGCAGCAGACAAGAAATCAAACGATGTATTGCATTAGGCAAATCTCCTGCACAAGACCTTTTAAAGTGTTGAAGAGCAAAGATGTCATCGTGAAGACTAAGGTGCTCCGACCTAAGTCATGGTATTTTCAATAACCTCATAACATGTGAAAGCTGGACAGTGAATAACGAAGACCATAGAAGAATTGATGCATTTGAGTTATGGTGTTGGAGGAGACTATTGAAAGTACCATGGGCTGCCAAAAGAACCAACATATCTGTGTTGGAAGAAGTGCAGCCAGAGTGCTCCTGGGAGGCCAGGATAACCAAACTTCATCTCTTATACTTCAGACATATTATCAGGAGGGACCAGCAGCTGGAGAAGGATATCATGTTTGGTAAGGTAGAGAGTCAGAGATAAATAGGAAGACCCCCAGTGAGATAGATTGGCCAAGTGGCAGCATCGATAGACTCAAGCGTGGCAACAGTAGTGAGGTTGGCCCAGGGCCGAGCAGTGTTTCATTCTGTTGTGTCTAGGGTCGCTATAAGTCAGTACCGACTTGATGGAAGCCAATAACAACACCATCAACAACAGTATCAAGATAAGCACTGGACTGCTAAACATAAAGTTTGCAATTCAAATCCACCAGCAGCTCCTCAGGAGAAAGGTAAGTCTTAGGAACCCTATCTATATATATTTGCAGGGGGTTGAAATCAACTTGACGGCAGAAGGTTGTGTTTCTTTTTTCTTTTGGTCTAACTGCTCAGTGAACATTTAATTTCTCTTTATGTGTGTCCAGTCAATTAGAACATTTGCCAAGATGCAAGTGAAGAATTCCTTCAGAGTTGTAATAGACAAACATTTGTTTGGGGGAAATACACACTAACGTTCGAGTCAAACAAGGAAACAGCATTCTTTATAAAACTCAACCTAAGCTATATTTATTTGTTTGCTTATTGCTGCTGTTAACCACCAACTCATGGCAACCTTATTTATGTGATCATTAGCGTATGTCATAATTATGCTCCTTTATGTCTCTACTATTGTTATCTCTAATAATAAAATTAATAATGATATTGGCAACAGTTCTCGTTATTTATTTCAACGTAAGAGGTAAGGACTAATTCGTCGAAGACTGATTTCGTTTAGACTTGCCTCCAAGAAAAAAGGAGGTGGTCTTCCATAAAGCTCCATGAAAACTGGTCACAGCCAAATCTTATAAAAGTCAATTCTGGTCAGTTAAAAGATCTATACTCCAACTCCTGAGCATGAAAAAGGAGGGCCTCATGCTCCCTTGGATTTCAAAAGCTGAGCTTGCAGAATAGGGCTGAAGCCAAGGATACACCATCTATGCTGCTATTGTATTTTGTTCTTGGGTCACCTGAAAATAGGAGCCAAAGCTTCCTTAATAATTTTAAAAGTCTGAAGACCCAGGATTGGTTCTTCTTCTAAAGTTTGACACCAGACTAAGGTAGATCTCTGTGTGCTACTTTAGGATGCCAGGAAGAGCCCACATGCGTCATACTGCCTCTGTCTCCAAGACGATTCCCTGATACTTTTGCTCTAGTAGGTCTGGTTTGTATGATGACTGGCCATTATTTTTTGTTTGCATGACAACATATTATTCTGTTTAATTAAAATACCAACCCTCTGAGGTCAATTCAGTCATCATCTTTAATTTTAAACAACTGAAGTGAAATATCTTTAGATGGTGTCTTAGTAATCTTGTGCTGTTATCACAGAAATGCCACAAGTTGGATGGCTTTAATAAACTGATTCTCTCGCTGTTTAGGATGCTGGTAGTCCAAATTCAGAGTGCTTGCTTTGGGGGAAGGTATTCTCTTTCTATTGACCTTAGGGAAAGATCCTGGTCTCTTTTCAACATCTGTAGTCCCAGCATTCCTTTGGAGATCTCTATGTGTCTGGCATCAGTCATCACCTGGGCCTAGGATTTTCTCAGCCAAGGGACCCCAGGTCCAAAGACCACACTCCACTACCTGATCTTCTTTCTTGGTGGTAGCTGTTTTTGTTAAGTACTGACTCATAGCAACTGTATAGGGTTTCTAAGGAGCAGTTGATAAGTTTGAACTGCCACCCTTGTGGTTATCCTATGGTCCAGTGGTAGTTTCTTATTGTTAGGTTTCTTATTCTTATTCAAGTTGGTTCTGACTCATAGTAACCCTATGCACAACAGAACAAAACAGTACCTTGTCCTGCAACATCCTCACATTGTTGTTAAACTTGAGTCTATTGCTACAACCACTGTGCCAGTCCATCTCATTGGGGGGTCTTTCTCTTTGTTGCTGATCCTCTACTTTGCATTATGTCCTTCTCCAGGGACTGGTCCCTCCTGATAACATGTCTGAAGTAAAAAAGATGAAGTCTCTCCATCCTGGCTTCTAAGGAACATTTTGATTGCACTTCTTCATGGTATATTTAATATTCTTCTACAATGCCATAACTCAAATGCATCAATTCTTCAATAATCTTCCTACTACCACTACTTAGGGGCACCTACTACCAGTAGTAGTTGCTGTTGCTGTTTAGCACGGTCTAATCAGTTCTGACTCATAGTGACACAGTTTAGGGTTTCCAAGGAGTGGCTGGTGGGTTTGAAGTGCTGATTTTTTGGTTAGCAGTTCATTGCTTTATCTACCATACTGGCTTCGGTTTCCTTTTATCTCTTGTTGCAGGCCCTAGAGAAACTGCCCTTACATTGGATCAGGGTTGTGATGGGATTAAGGGCATTGCATTCCACCATTAAACCTCTTATTGACTTATAGAATCAAATCACAGCATGAGGATCATTACATAACTGCCAAGCCATTGAGAAGCATGACCCAGGTGAGCTGACACATATTTTGGGGTCACAACTCATGACAGGCGATTAAGCAGAAAAGGGGGTATATGAAAAATATATATTGGTTAGTTTACAGAATTGATAGGAGGCCTGAAACACTAGACTTAAAACTAAGGTGTTAGGAGCAATTCTGAAAACCACACTGTAGCATTTGCTAAAGAGGAAACTGCTGCTTCTGTTGCTGCCCACAGAACCTTATAGAAGGTGCTAGATTTACTAGACTCCACACTTAGGTCACTTCTGTGCCAAAGATTTGACCCTACAACCACTGAAAAATTATCTACACCATTACTGCCACAGCCAAAATAAGGCAGTGTTGTTTCCCATGTCAGTAGAAATGGATTCTGGTTGGTGCCTCCTTCCTCTTGTTCATTATCAGTCACATTCTCTTGCTTGAGCCTAATGGAGAAGCCACTGTTGTATTCCAAGGCCCAGCTGCAAGAGAGGCTAGGAAATTAATTCTACCTTATGGAAGGACTGTCGAAACTGGGACTTTTCCATTATAGTAACGATGCTACAAAATGTGCTGGGTAGTCAGAAAATGTAACTAATATTCATGTTCAGCAGAGTAAGCAAGCTTATTTTACCTGTGAAGAAATAAAACTTAAACAAATTTCAATAACATTTCTAATGTTATTGAGAGTCCCTGCATGGTGTCAATGGTTCCTGTGCTTGGCTTCTAATAATATGGTTGGCAGTTCGAGTCCACTCAGAGGTCCTTGGAAGAAAGGTTTGGTGGTTGACTTCTGAAAACTCAGTGACTGAAACCCTATGGGACACAGCTGTTCTCTGATGCACATGTTGTTATTAGGTACTGTCAAGTGGTTCTGACTCATAGCGACCTTATGCACAGCAGAACAAAACACTGCCTGGTCCTGTGCCAACCTCAAAATCGTTGCTACACTTGAGCCCATTGCTGCTGCCACTGTGCCACTCAATCTCATTGTGAGTCTTCCTCTATTTTGCTGACCCTCCACTTTACCGAACATGATATCCTTCTCCAGTGACTGGTCCCTCATGATAACATATCCAAAGTATGAGAGATGAAGTCTGACCATCCTGGCTTCTAAGAAGCATTCTGGCTGTACTTCCTCTAACACATATTTCTTTGTTCTTTTGACACTCCATAGTACTTTTAATATTCTCCTGCAACACCATAACTCAAATGCATAGATTCTTCTATGGTGTTCCTTATTCACCATGCAGTTTTCAGATGCCTATGAGGTTATTGAAAGTACCAGGCTTGTGTCACAGGTATACCTTGGACCTCAAATGGACATTTTTGCTTTTCAACACTTAAAAGAGATCTTGTGGAGCAGATTTGCCATCACTTGATTTCTTGACTTCTGCTTCCATGGGTGTTGATGGTTGATCAGAACAAAATTAAGTCTTTAACAACTTTAATCTTTTCCTCATTTATCTTGATGTTATTTATTGATCCAGGTGTAAGTATTTTGTTATCTTTACATTGAGGTACAATCCTTATCAAAGGCTGTGGTTTTTGATCTTCATCACTATGTATTTTAAGTTCTTTTCACTTTCAGCAAGCAAGGTTGTATCATCTGTATATCACAGGTTGTTAATGAGTCTTCATCTAATCCTGATGCCACATTATTCTTCATTGGATAGTATCTTTTATATTGTATGAAAGTAAAATTTTGCTAAAGATAATTTAAAAACAGTTGCAACAGTACATTGGCATACAACTGCCAGAGGTTCAAGCCTGACACACATGGTCAACATATATTGAAACTGACAGTAACTGATTTTTAAAATTTACACAATCAGGCTACAAATCCAAGTCTATTTGACTGTAAAGTCCACATCCTTATTTACTGTATACATGAAGAAAGCAAAAGGTCACGCAAAAGACAGGAAAAAAACTTCCAACAAGATGGCAGAATAGGTAGACTTGTTTACACACAGTTTCTCAACAAATATAGGGAGATGGATGGCTTCCCAAAGGAAAGGTTGCTTTTACCAGAAAAGAAAAGAAATGGTGAGTAAGCAAAACCAGAAAAATAAAGTAATCAAGCCAGATGCTCATTGCATACCTTGAACCACAGAATCAATGCTGTTTGGAAACAACAGCAGGACTCTTATTAATACATTTTATGTATGAGAATGTGTGCTTTTCTACATGGTTTTGACTTGGAACCCTGAGCTTCAGAGGAAGGCTTAGCGAAGGGGATTACTGCCATTCAGAATCAAAACCAACTCAACAGCATACAACAACAAGTCTCTTCATTGTCCCTCTTTTTTAAAGTTTTTCTTTTTCTTCCTTTTGTTTTGTCTTTTATATTGCTTGATTTTCCTACTCTTATTTTTGTTTTTTAGTTGTTTTATTCTTGATGTTGCCCATTTTTGTTTCTTATTTCTTTTCTATTAGGGTCTGTTTTTGCTTCTTTGTTTGATCTGTTTGTTTTTCTATGTGTGTTCTCTCCTCTTGTCCCACCTGATGGGAGACAGCAACTGTGCCCATACAGTTCAACCACAACCTTACCCTCTGGAGTTTCACCCAACAGACAGGAGACAATACCAGCTCCTATATCATCTGATAAATGATAGACGTCATCCAAAATCAGTCAAATCCATCCTAACTAAGCAGCATGAACAATGAATGGAAAGAAGTGCACATACTTCTATTCTCTAATCATACTCACCAAGAGATAATTGGTGAAAGCCTAAGAACAAGCCAACATGCAATCATCAATTAAATACAAATATGACACCACAATGTCTCAGAGACAACAGATGGTTTTAGATCACACGAAGAAACAAGAGAGTGGTTCAAACAAATAACCCATATGCAAAGCCAGAAAATATTTCTGAGGAAGAAAACATAATGAAATTACCTGAGAAAAAACTCACAAGAATGATACTTCAACAGATTGACAGAACGATTAAGGAACTCAAGGAGAACACAGAATAAAGACTAATTTAGGAGAAAATGACAAGAAAAGTAAAAATAAATTCAAAATTTGAAAAAAAAAGACAAAACCTACAAACAGAAATCCAAAAGATTACTACTAAGATCTCAGAAAGCATTTGAATCAATGGAAACCTGAATTAGTGATCTTGAAGATAAATCTCTCAACACTAGTAAGCTGCAAGAACAATAGGAAAAAGAAAAGAAAAATTGGAAGAAAGCCTGAGATTTAAGTGGCACAACAAGAAGAAGAGCTTATAGGTGACTGGAATTTCAGAACAGGAAGAGATAATAAAAAATACAGAGAGTATTGACAAAGAGTTGTTGAAAGAAAATTCCCTAACATCATGAAAGACAAAAAAATAATCATTCAAGAAAATTAACAAACACCAAACAGGATCAACCCCAAAATGAACTCACCAAGACATATCACAGTCAAACTTTCTAAAATGAAAGACAAGGAGAGAACTATGAGACCAGCATGGGAAAAATAAAAAGTTAGCTACAAAAGAAAACCAATTAAATCAAGCACTGATTTCTCAGCAGAAACCATTGCATACAAGAAGAAAATGAATGACATGTACAAACTGAATGAGAAGAATTGCCAATAAAGACTCAGATATCAAGCAAGGCTGTCCCTCAATTACGATGGCAAAATTAAGGCATTTTCAGGTAAACAGAAATTAAAAGGATTTGTAAAAACCAACAACAGCAGACACAATCTGAGATCAACATACATGACAATACCACTCAGAGGTCAATCCAAATATTGTTGTTGTTAGGCACCATAGAATCAGCACTGACTCATAGAGACCCTATGCACTATAGAATGAAACACTGCACAGTCTTGAACCAACCTCACAATCATTGCCACATTTGAGCCCATTGATGCTGCCACTGTGCCAATCTAGCTTGTTAGGGGTTTTCCAAGTTTTCTTAGTCCCTCCACTTTACCAAATATGATATCCTTCTCCAGGGATGCTCCCTCCTGATGATATGTCCAAAGTATAATAAACGGAGTCTCACCACCCTGGCTTCCAAGGAACATTCTGGCTGTATTTCTTCCAAAAAAGATTGGTTTGTTCTTTTGGAAGTTTATGTTACTTTTAATATTCTCCAACACCATTACTTTAATGCATAAATTCTTCTATGGTCTTTCTTATTCACTGTGCATCTTTCACAAACATATGAGGTTATTGAAAACCTGGCTTTGGATCAGAAGCACCTTAGTTCTCAAACTGACATCTTTGCTCTTGAACATTTTAAAGAGATCTTATGCAGAAGATTTACCTAATACAGTACATTGTTTGATTTCTTGACTGCTGCTTCCCTGACTGGTGATGGTTGATCTGAGCATAATGAAGTCTGACAACTTCAATCTTTTCTCCATTTATATGGATGTTGTTTATTGACCCAGTGGTGAGGATTCTTGTTTCCTTTATATTGAGGTACAATCCATACTGAAAGCTATGGTCTTTAATCTTCATCAGTAAGTATTTTAAGTCTTCTTTGCTTTCTGCAAGCAAGGTTGTTCATCTGTATATCGCAGGTTGTTACTGAGTCTTCTTCTAATCCTGATGCTATGTTTTTCTTCATATAATCCAACTTCTTGAATTATTTGCTCAGCATACAGATTGAATATACTATGGTGAAAGAATACAACCCTGGTACACATCTCTGCTAATTTTAAACCATTCATTGTTAGAAGTATCCAAAGTAAAACAAACCTACAAGACTGAAAATAGAGAACCACAGATATCAATTTATAATTGAAGTCAACTAAAAATCAAAAAGAGGGAATAGTGTAGATACAGAACTTGTGAAAGGTAAGGAAATCAATTCAATTTTGAGATAAATCAGACTGTTTTGAATGGGAAAAAAATTTAAATGCAGAGTAACCTCAAAGAAAATGAATACACCTTCACTTCAAAATAAAAAGAGGAAAATCAGAAAGATTTAGTACACATTAAAACAACAGCAATGAAGCATTTGAAAAGAAAAACCAATGAACAAAATAAATAAACTCAGCACACAAATTTATGTGGAACAAAGAAACTAGTAACATCACACACACAAACACACAGTAATAAATTCATATCTATCAAAAATTAAATTGAATATAAATGGATTAAAAACACCAGTCAAGAGACAGACAATAGCAGAATGGATAAGAACATAAGATCCTTCAATATGCTGTCTACAAGAGACAAATCTTACACATAAAGACAAACATGGACTAAAAATCAAAGGATAAAAAAATCAAGCTAACATCAATAAAAAATGAGTTGTTGCTGTTTTTAAGTGCAGTCGAATCAATTCTGACCCATAGCGACCCTGTGTAGGGTTTCCAAAGACCAGCTGGTGAGCTTGAGCTGCTGACCTTGCAGTTCAAACCACTTTGCAGCCTGGCACATTAACCCACAGTGCCTAGGAGTAGGAATATTAATCTTTGATAATATAGACTTTAAGGCAAAAATCAGCATATGGGACAAAGGAGGACATTATGTCATGATTAAAGAGTCAATTGAACAAGAGGACACAAAACCATAATAAATATCTGTGCTCCCAATGAAAAAGTCTTAAAATACATAAATCAAACTAATAGAACTGAAGAAGGGAATAGAATACTCCACAAAAATAGTAGATGATTTCAATATACCACTTTCAATGAAGGACAGAACAACTAGAAAGAAATTCATCAAAGACACAGAAGAACTAAGAACACCATTAACCATCATGACCTCACAGACTTATCAAGAGTACTAAACACAATATACACTCTTTTCCA
>NW_006408734.1:1569321-1570435 GCF_000296735.1 Chrysochloris asiatica
AAGCTTATAGCCACTAGAAGAAAAGAAATAATAAAGGATAGAACAGAAATAAATGAAACAGGCAAAAGAAAATACGAAAATCAACAAGAGAAGAAATTGGTTCTTTCAAAGGGTCAAAAAAATCAAGAAACCACTGTCAAATCAAAACATCAAAGGATAAAAAGAATCAAATAACATGAATAAGAACTGATATGGGTGACATGACAACAGAAATTAAAAGGGTAATAACACAATACTACGAAGAATTGCACTCCAACAAATTTGAAAGTCTAGAAGAAATGGGAAAATTTCTAGAAAGACACTAATTACCTAAACTTACACAGACTGAAGTAGAAAACTTGAACAGACCTATAACAAAGAAGAAATTGATAATGTTTTAAAAAGACTGTCAGCTGAAAAAGCCATGGGCCAAGACTGGATTTATTGGTGAATTATATCAAACACTCAGAGAGATTCTGGCACGAATTTTATTCAAACTATTCTAGAATGTAGAAAAGGAAGAAAAAATCCTGAATTCATTCTATGAAGTAATTATAACCATGACACCCCAACAATGCAAAGACATCACTAAAAAAGAAAATAATAAACCAATATCTCTCAGGAACAGAAGCAAAAATTCTCAACAAAGTCATAGTCAAAAGAATCCAACAATGTATCAAAACAAAACAAAACAAAAAAACATTATGGAGAGAACAAACAAGATGGCAGATAGAGTAGAAGTGCAGTGAGGAGCTCCATCACCAACAACACAGAATACCAGACCAAGCAGGCTCAGAGATGGTCCCAGAACTCTGAAACACATATAAAGGAATATTTAGGAAGTTGGAAGGCTTACAGCAGGTGGAATATGTAGTAGAAGCAAGAAATCCAGTGCTTTCTAATCCAAGACACACAGTTGCTCCCTGAGCAGGCATTTTGGGTAAGACTGAACAGGGGAAGGATCAGAGCAGCCACGGATGACTGACAGAACTGCAGAGATAAAGGTGTGGATATTCTTCTTCTTCTTTTTTTTAAATCTGTTCATTGGTCTCTCGCTGCCTGCACACCTCCATTCTGGTGATTAGAGGGTGTGCCTGAGCAACTGGACACCCCACCCCTGGAGAGTTCTACTATG
>NW_006408734.1:1587155-1587800 GCF_000296735.1 Chrysochloris asiatica
TACAATATTGAATAATTGGTATCTGGACTGACTTTGAAGGTCAGAAATGTAAAGGTAGATATTTTGTAACAAAAGGAGGGGAGTGATTGATTTTGCAGTCCAGGAACAGATGTCCCTTGGACCATCAGGTGAGAAGAGCGGAGTGCAGGACCCTACCCAGAGAAGCAGTGACACCAGAAATGGAGGCAGAGACGATGCTGCCACTTGGCCAATCCATCTCATTGGGGTCTTCCTCTTTTTTTCTGACCCCCACTTACCAAACATGCTATCCTTCTCCAGTAACTGGTCCTTCCTAACAATATGTCCAAATTATGAGAGAAGAAGTTTGGCCAGTCACTGGAGAAGGATATCATGTTTGGTAAGGTGGAGGGTCAGAGCAAAGGAGGAAGACCCCCAACGAGATGGATTGGCCAAGTGGCAGCGTCGATGGACTCAAGTGTGGCAACTGTAGTGAGGTTGACCCAGAATCGGGCAGTGTTTAGTTCTGCTGTGCATAATAAGGTCACTATGGGTCGGTACCGACTCGATGGCACCTAACAACTATCTGACTGACTGATTGGAAGGGATCCATATTTGTGCCCATTCCAAAGAGAGGTGACCCAACGGAATGTGGAAATCATTGGACAATCTCTTTGATATCTCATG
>NW_006408734.1:1589185-1593351 GCF_000296735.1 Chrysochloris asiatica
TGTCAACAACAATAAGGAAGACCATAGAAAACTTGATGCATTTGAGTTGTGGTATTGGAGAAGAGTTCTGAAAGTACAATGGAACACTAGAAGAACAAACTAATCTGTGTTGAAAACATACAGTCAGAATGCTCCTTAGTAGCCAATATGGCAAGACTTAATTTCTGATACTTTGCACACATTATCAGGAGGTACTAGAACCTAGCAGAAGACATAATAAGTATTAAAAGTGGAGGGTCAGGCCATGTTCTATAGACTCCTGTAGACCTTGAAATGAGAGAGAAAAGAGGAAGGGATGGTTGGTCAGATGTTTGGAGAGACTTGAGAACTTATGAGTCCATAAACACTGACCAAGTCACCGTGGGCTAGAACTGATATGAAGTCAGGGGATGTGCATAAGAATGTCCAAAAGAATGTCCAAACTTGCAGGTAGCACCAATTTGACCTAGTTTGGATGGCTTGATGATCAGAACTAGACTAGAGGAAAATCAAGAAATTTGATGAAAGAAGCAAGTGTAAATTTCTACAATATGATGAACTTGACCTTTGCTTATGGATGTCGTTGTTGTCATTAGGTGCCATCGAGTGGGTACTGACTCATAGCAACCCTATGTACCCAGAATGAAACATTGCCTGGTCCTGGGCCAAGCTCACAATTGTTGCCACGCTTGACCCATTGATGTTGCCATTTTGCCATCTCACTGGGAGTTTTCCTTTTTCTCTGAACCTCCACCTTACCAAACATGATATCATGATATCTTTCTCCAGCGACTGTCCCATTAGCCATTATTGTTGTTGTTGTTAAGTGCCATGGAGTCAGTTCCAACTCATAGCAACCCTGTATAAGGTTTCCAAGGAGCGACTGGTGCATTTGAACCACCAGCCTTGTAGTTCAAAGAGCTTTGCAGTCTGGCGCATTAACCCACAGCTCCACACCAGGACTCCCACTAGCCATTAGAATTAGAGAGATGCAAATCAAAGCATCAATTTTCTCCAGCATTGATTACAAAGTTAAAAAAAAAAAAAAAGAACAGAAGACAACAAATGCTAGTGAGACTGTGGAGAGATGGGTACCCTCATATACTACTGCTGGGTCTATAAAGTGGTGCAATCACGCTGGAAAATTATATGGCACTTCCTCAAAATGCTGGAAATAGCAATATCACATGATCCAATAATCCCTTACTTGCTACATATCCTCAAGAAATGAGAGCTATGATACGGATAGATATATGCATTCATTGCAGCATTATTCACAATAGTAAAAAATAAGTAAATAAAAATGGAGATAGCCTGTTTGACCATTAACAGAAGAATGTTTAAACAGACATGGATGCACATAATGTAATATTACATAGAGTTGAAGAATAATGATGAATCTTCTAAACATCTCATAACATGTATGAACCTAGAGGATATAAGGCTTAGTGAAATTAGTCAATAAATCACAAAAGGGCAAATTTTGTATGACATCTCTGTTGCAAAAAGTTAAGGAAAGTTTTTCTTGTGAAAAGAAATTATCTGTGATGGTTACCAGGGGAGGGAGTGAAGGGAGAATAGTTTCTTGGGTAGATGATAGGCACATGTTAACTATGATGATGGGGAAAGCAATATACAATAAGAGGGTAGTTGACACAGGAAACATGAAGATAGGGGCGGACCCAGGGAAGAGTGCAAGAGTTAGAGTGAATACAAGTAGATACTGTTAACATGGAAGGGATTGCAATCATTGTAATGTACAAAGTGTATGATTTGTTGAATGGGAGACTGATGATCTGTTTTGTAAATCATCACTCAATTCATAATAAAAAAGTTTTTTAAAAAATGTTTTTTAAAGTTCATGGAAATAAATGCATTATCTTTTAATTCCATTTTCCACAAATTATTTGAAGCCCTGGCATATATGACTTACTAAATCAATTATATATTAGATAATACTAAGAGGTTTATGTGGATCATCTCATCTAATTGCCAATTAGGTTGTTGTTGTTAGGTGCCACCATCGAGTCGGTACCGACTCATAGTGACCTTATGTACAGCAAAATGAAACACTGCCTGATCCTGGGCCAACCTCACTATCGTTGCCACACTTGAGTCCATTGATGCTGCCACTTTGCCAATCCATCTCGCTGGGGGTCTTCCTCTTTTGCTCTGACCCTCTACCTTACCAAACATGATATCCTTCCCCAGCGACTGGTCCCTTCTGACAATATGTCCAAAGTATGAGAGATGAAGTTTGGCCATACTGGCCTCCAAGGAGCACTCTGGCTACACTTCTTCCAAAAGATATCTATTGGTTCTTTTGGCAGCCCATAGCACTTTCAATATTCTCCTCCAACACCATAACTCAAAAGCATCAATTCTTCTACGCTCTTCCTTATTCACTGTCCAGCTTTCTCAAGGATATGAGGTTATTGAAAATACTGTGGCTTGGGTAAGGCACACACTTCAACCTGACATCTTTGCTTTTCAATGTTTTACAAAGGTCTTGTACAGCAGATTTGCCTAATGCAATTAGGTAGTCACAGTTAGTAGCATTTTTTTGGGCTATTATACAAATTTTACAAATACAGAAACTAAGAGAGTAAGACTAAAGCCCTCAGTTACACTTCAGGTCTAGAACTGAACTCACCCCCGGTGGCTCAATTTTCAGCCAAGCAGTTGTTGTTATGTGACTTCAAGTAGGTTCTGACTCACAGCGACCATGGATAGGGTTTCCAAGGAGCAGTTGATGAGCTTATACCACCAAACTTGCAGTTCAAAAGGCTTTGTAGTCTGGTGCATTAACCCACAGCGCCACACCAGGACTCTAGCCAAGCAGTAGGTAGGTATATATAAGAGGGGAGGTGGGGGAAGGGCAACAACACTAGTGAGAAAGGCACACCATGGAATGACCAACCATTCAAGATAGAAAGGGCAGCATTTACCTAAAGACAAAATTCAGACGGGTTGGGAAAGAAGGTGGAATGGAAACAAGAATACCAAAGAGGAGGTGGGATAATTAATGTTACATTGAGAGGATTTCCATCATGAAATGAAACGAAGTATATGATTTGCTGAACGTAAAATGATAATTTGCTCTGCAAACATCCACTCAATTCACAATAAAAAGTTAATTAAAAAAACAAAATGACAGAAAAGAAAATATCAAAACATACATTAAAAGAGACTCTGAAACTTGCTGTTGAATGTAGAGAAACTACAGTGACTTCAAGAAATGAAGAAGTAAAAGTTTTGAATAGAGAATTTCAAAGGGCAGCTCAAGAAGACAAAATCAAGTGTAATGAACCGTGCAAAGACCTGGAGCTAGAAAGCCCAAAGGGAGAATATGTCTAGCATTTCTCAAGCTGAAAAAAACTGAAGAGAACTGAAGAAAATATTTTAGCCTTGACTTGCTATACTGAAAGATTCTATGTTCAAAATATTGAATGATTCAGGAAGTATCAAAAGAAGATGAGTCACTGTAACAAAAAGAATAGGTTGATGTGCAACCATTGCAAGAGATTGCCTATAATCAAGAAAGGTTGGGATAGAAGAAAAAAGTCTAAGCTGTACTGAAGGCACAGGCAAAAAACAAAGCTTCAAGAATTGACAGAATACTAATTGAAATGTTTCAGCAAACTGATACAGTGCTGGAAGCACTCACTTGTCTATGCCAAAAAATTTGGAAGACAGCTACCTGGCTAATAGACTGGAAGATAGCCATATTTGTACTCATTTCAAAGAAAGGTGACCTAATGAAATGTGGAAATTACTGAACAATAGCATTAATATTACACACAAGTAAATTTTTAAAGGAATTAAAAAATGGTTGCAGCTGTGCATTGGCAGGGCACTTCCAGTGTCAAGCTGGACTCAGAAGATGATGTGAAATAAGGGATATCATTGCTGATGTCAAATGGAACTTGGTTGAGAGCAGAGAATACCAGGGGGATACTTGTTGTTGTTGTTAGGTACCATTGAGTTGGTACCAACCCATAGCAACCTTATGCATAGCAGAACAAAACATTGCCCAACCCTGGGCAAACCTCACTACTGTTGCCAAGCGTGAGTCCATCGATGCTGCCAATCCATCTCGTTGGGGGTCTTCCTCTTTTGCTCTGACCCTCCACCTTACCAAACATGATACCCTTCTCCAGTGACTTGTCCCTCCTGACAATATGTCC